>NW_007726773.1:131313-184855 GCF_000696425.1 Galeopterus variegatus
CAACACCAAATCAAGGGTTAAGATCCCCTTACCGGTCTTTTTTTTTTTTTTTTTTTTTTAAAGATGACCGGTAAGGGGATCTCAACCCTTGACTTGGTGTTGTCAGCACCAGGCTCACCCAGTGAGCAAACCGGCCATCCGTATATGGGATCCGAACCCGTGGCCTTGGTGTTATCAGCACCGCACTCTCCCGAGTGAGCCACGGGCCAGCCCTACCGGTCATCTTTTAAAAAAAAAAAAAGAAAGAAAGAAAACTAGGTTATGGACAGACATAAAAATTCAAAGAGGTATGTACATCAGACGTCATTAATATTATCAAATAACTAAAAACAACCCAAATGTTCAACACTGAAAAAGTAGATCAATAATTCGTGGTACAAGAATTAATAGGAAAAAAAGAGAATAATAATAATTCGTGGTACAGATATGTATTTGGAATTCTGTTCTGCCATTTAAATCATGTTGTAGCTTTCAGCAACAAAATAATGATGGTACTGGATCATAACCTATAGAATAAAATACTCAGGTCTATACTGATATAAATAAATGATTGAATAAGTGAATGCAGGAGAAGAAACAACCTTCTACCTTATAGAAGAATTCCAATCAGCAAGTACAGAGAAAGGGCCAGCCCGTGGCTCACTTGGGAGAGCGTGGCGCTGACAACACTAAGTCAAGGGTTAAGATCCCCTTACCGGTCATTTTTTATTTAAAAAAAAAAAAAGTACAGAAAAAATGGGGAAATAGAAGATCATCATTAGGACACCACAGCAGTAATTATAGCAGGCAAGATGTAAGGGATGGATGCTAAAATGAGTGGGTGAAAGTTCAAGGAGAAACAGAAATTTACGTAGTCCCAAATAATTTCCTCAAAATGTTTATTAATAACAAGGGAAAATAGTAACTTTACAGTGGAGAAACCTGGCAGACACCACCTTGACCAAGTATTTGAAGTCAACATCATCATCACAAAACTCCTGACACAATGGTTGAGGACACAATATAACTTCCGTGGTATTCTTGCCAAAAATGCAAAACTTCATACTAATCATGAGAAAATATCAAGCAAACTCAAATCAAGGAACATCCTACCAAACAATTGACCAGTATCCTTCAAAAGTGCCAAGGTCATAAAAGACAAGACTTACAAACTTACATATTGGAGGAGATTAGAGAGCCACAACATCTCATTGCAATGTGGGATCCTGGATTGGATCCCAGGACAGAAAAAGGATATTTGTGGAGAAATGTAGAATAAAATTATAGAATAAAATACAGGGCCGGCCTGTGGCTCACTCGGGAGAGTGCGGTGCTCATAGCGCCAAGGCCACGGGTTTAGATCCCACATAGGGATGGCCGGTTTGCTCACTGGGAGAGCGTGGTGCTGACAGCACCAAGTCAAGGGTTAGATGGCCGGTGCGCTCACTGGCTGAGCGCGGTGCGGCTGGTCTCAAAAAGGACAAAAAAAAAAATACAGAAATTTCAATAAGGCCTGTAGTTTAGAAAATATTATTGTACCGATGTTAATTTCCTGGTTTTGATTATTGTACATGGTTAGGTAAAATGATCACATTAGGGGAAGCTGGGCGAAAGGCATACCTGAACCCCCTGCACTACTTTTGCAACTTTTCTGAAGCTAAAATTATCTCAAAATAAAGAGTTAAAAATCTCATGTTGCAGAAAATATCTATTCAGAGAAAATGGTTGTGATATTATTTTTTTTTTTCCTTTTTGTCTTTTTTCGTGACTGGCAATGGATCGCAACCCTCAGTGTCGCGCCCGTACCGGACCGGGACCGGCCACGGGATCGCAACCCTCGGTGTTGCGCCCGCCCCTCGCTCAGCCAGTGAGCGGCCGGTCTGTATGTGGGATCCGAACCCTCGGCAGGAGCGCCACTGCGCTTCCCAAGCGGCGCACTATAGCAGTGTGCCACCGGGCCGGCCCTGGTTGTGATATTATTAAGAAAAATGAAATAGTGTATGATTCCATTGACTGAAGGAAACACTTCCAAAACATTGAGGGTGGTTGGAAGTACTGATAATATTCTCCTTTTCTTTTCTTTTCTTTTTTTTTTTTTCTAATGAGTTTTGCATTTAAGAATAAGTTGGAGAAAAAACAAGAAAGGCACAAGCATAAAATGGGGGTGGGACCTGAAGGTCATGGGTTCGGATTCCCATACTGGCCAGCCACAAAATAAAAGTAAAAAGTAAAAAGGGGTGGGAGGGAAACATGATCAGAAGAAACCCATGGGAACTTTTAGGGTGCTGAAAATGTATTTCTTTACATAGATTGTAGTTACCCAAATGGTCACTTTACACTAATTCATTAAGCTGCACATTTATGTGTCACACATTTTTGTGTAATTTTTTCGAAATACAATTTTAAAAAATTGAGTTGTTTTTTAATTATTCAACGCAGCTTCAAGGCATTGTTTCCCCATCACATCAATCCACCACTGTCTCCTAAAGAAAGTCATCTTGTAGATAGGTACTTACATGTGGCTCTATTTGTCTAAGTGTCTAAACACATTTCCTCTTCTTCGGGCCAGACTGATCTCTAGTTCCACAGACCTCAGAAATAAAATTAATCCTGTTGAATTTTGTGATGACAGTCCTTTAACAAACATATCCTTCAAGGGCCAAATATAAGCATTTTCTCTCCCAAATGTGTTTCTATTGCAGATATTCCTAAATCCATCCACTTTCTTCTAAACATTGTTTTTAATTCCTTAAAATATTTTCACCAACTGGTGATTCGTGATGCTAAAGGGATGCAATGCAGGTCATGATGCCCATGGAAAAGATTTAGGCCATGGCTGGAGGTTTAGTCAGCTGCTGTGAGGTCAGATGAGGGCAGAGGAAGGTGTCTATGCAACACAACATGCCTGGTCTATTCTTGAACTAAGGAACTGGGGGAGCCCAGGGGCGATTCAGCAGTTACCAACTAGCTTTGCAGGGGGGAGGGGGAAGCTAAGAAAACAGAGTAACAGCAGTTTTTGTAGGGTGTTTTAATATTTGTAGAACACTAGCATAGTACATACATTTAAGCAATACAGTGTTTTTCAAAATATAGTGGAAAGTATAATATACAACATACTGAATCCTTCTCCTGCTTCAGAATCTAGTGCTATTTTCTGTGTGGAGAAACATTGTCTGCACTTCCCGCCCCCACCAGTACACACCCCACCCCACTCCCCACCCCAAGTACAAATTTCCTATAATGGAAAATCCATATTCATACTCTGTATTCTAGGTGGTGATTAGCTTATTCCCAGAAGCAATAGAAGACATGACAAATACAATTCCCGTTCTAATTTTCTACTACAATTCTTACAGTTTATTTGATTCAAGTAAATTGTTCCCATAAAATCATTCAAATGGATAAAATAGACACTCATATTGCATATATCCATACATACAAGGTACGCCTATGTATCCATATTGTATATATGTGTGTTGGGGTGGTGAGAAGACAGGATTGCATAGGCTATCTTGGAGCAAAAAGCAAAGATGAAGTCAGTGGGATCTCATCCTGAACTGATTAAGGTCCCTGTGTCATAGTAGATGACGTCTTATTTGTAAGATCTTATTCAGATTTTACTCTTAATCTCTTGGTCATAACCCTGTGAGTAAGCAGAGTAGGGGTTACTTTCATTTAGAGATAAATAAGCAAATGAAACACAGGGAAATTAAGTTGTCAAAGACTTTTGGGATGGTGAAGGGAAAAGGCCACTTTTTTTTTCTTTTCTTTCTTTTTTTTTTTTTTCCCTGTGGGTATTGATGCTCTTTGTAGAGGAAATTTGCCAACACCTACCAGAACAGAGGCTGGAGAAATGGAAAGAAAGAGAGAAAAGATAGTCCTCGGATGCAGCAATCATATCTCTGGGAATTTATCCTAGAGAAATTCTTACATGCGCCAAAAAAAGCACAGGGTGGTTTGTAATGGAGAAAAATTGGACACACCTAAATATTTATCAATAAGGGAATAATTTTGTCCTTGTTATCTATTACTGCATAAAAAACTAACTCAAAAATCATGTCCTAAAATAACCACTATTTTATTATTATCTTTCACGATTTTGTGGGTCAGGAATTCCCAGAGGGTGTATCAGAACAGACCTGTCTCAGCTCACAATGTCCGGAGCCATTGCTGGAATGACTCACTGGACAGTGGGGGAGAGGACACATTTCTGCCCGTTCACGAAGTCTCAGAGTCTCTCCACCTGGTCTCAAGCATGGAGCCCTCAGGGTATCTGGACTTCAAACATGGCTCAGGGCTTGAGGAGATTGTTCACAGAGGCTTCTTCTGACCTTCACAGAAGGTCGCTTGTGCTGCTCTGTCAAGCCACTTTGGGCAGCCCTGATTGAAGGGGAAGGAAATTGACTCCACCTCTCAATGGGAGGAGCAGCAAAGAACTTGAGGCATTTTTAAATTAACACGGATCCAATACTTTGCAACCATTAAAAGGACAAAGTATTTATGGATTCTGCTTCTACATAATCAGTGGTTACCTAGGGGCATTAGGAAACCTTTGGAAGTGATAGAAATGTTATCTTGATGTGGTGATGGTCTCACAGTGTACACATATGCTAAAATTGAACAAACTGTACATTTCAAATATATGTAGTATACATATGCACATACGATGTACTTAGATTACACCTCAATAAAATTAAGAGGGGAGAATTAAGTAGATCCGTAAATACTAACATGGACGAAAGTTCTCCATATATTGTTGAATCAGGAAAGCAAGTTGTTGAACAATAAGAATGTAATCCCATTTTTGGTTCAAAAATTACACACACACAAACAGAAAAAAGGTCTAAAAATATACGTAGCAATTGTTACTATTATACTTATTATTATTATACTTGTTATTGCTATACTCCTAGGGGATAACTATTTGCAAGGTTGGAAGAAGGGGGTAGGACAAGGTCTTCATTGTTTTAAGATTATCAAAAAAGATTTGTTTAAAAAATGAATATTGGATTGGAGAGTAAAGTAAATTTTAGTTCCAACTTTGCTGCTAACTAGCTGTGAGTCTGTAAATTAACTTCCTAGAACAAAATGTACGTTTATAGCAATATTCATACCCTATCAACACCTACCCAAACTCCCATATATACTCCCTATGCCAAGTCACCTGCCTGGGTGAGGTCCAGGGCAGCAGGCCACACAGTGTGCTCCAGGCCTGTGGGCACAGCAGTCACCAGCAGCCCATGAGCTTTCTGCTGTTCCAGCCTGAATCAAGCGTGTTAGGCGATGGGTGTTTTCCACTCTGCTGGGGCCTCTCTTTATGCCACTTAATTTGTGTCCTGGGGGATCATTTTAACCCATAATGTTCTACAAAATGTGTGCAACTATTATTGCTGGACTTGTCAAAAAGAAACAAAGAAAAGTCTACTTCCTAGATATGTAAAAATGTAAGGTTTCCAATGGCTTGAGGAGACTTTCAGAAAAAACTGGAGGAAAGGAGGTCTCCTGATGGCTAAGGGTTTGCAAGGATCTTCTGACGTGAAGAACGGTGGCATTCACGTCACAGCAGCCTGGGAACCGAGCAACAGCCATGTGAACTGCAGAGGAAAGAAAGGAAGGCCAGAGGCACACTAGGACTTCAGGGCATTGACCAAGTGCTGGAAACCCATCTCCAGCGGGACTCTGCTGGTATTAATTTCCCACACAACACACATGCCCCTTGCATTCCCACTGCCAGGGACCAGATAATTATGCATGTAAAACATGTAAAAGTTGTTAATATGTACCAGTGGTAAATCTAAGATATGCATACCATGGCAAGCCACCAGTGCATTTAGTGAGGGAAGGGTAAAAGAAAGCTTTTATTGGCAGTAAATCTAAGATATGCATACCATGGCAAGCCACCAGTGCATTTAGTGAGGGAAGGGTAAAAGAAAGCTTTTATTGGCAGAAAGGGAGAGGTGCACGTAAGCTGCTTGGAAACAGAGTTCATTGGTTTTGGAGGTTCAAAGTCAGATTTGCTGTCATTTCTTTGGTTGAGATGCTGTTACTTGGCCGTGTCTTCTTGTAGCATCTGACCTGAATTACTGCAGTTCTAAAGAATGTCTACTGAAAAACCTTGTCAAAAGAGATGTGTGAAGGATGTGAAAGAGGTGAAGGGATTTCTGATGGGTTTTTAGAAAGAAACAGTTGGAAACAGTTCTTATCTCAGACAAGTAAGCACAAGCCCCCCTACTCCATGCCCTTCCCGGCTCTATTTTGTCTGGGTCTAACAAATAGTGATTTTATCAACTTTCACAGACCATATGCATAAGGACCTTAGAACCACAAATGGTAAGTGGTCAGTAAATTTTAGCCATCTGAAGGAGAAGGGAGAAGGGGAGAGGAAGAAAAGGAAAAGAAGGTGCAGAAAAGGAGGAGGGGGAAAAAGAGGTAGAAGGAGAAATGTTCAAGTTGTTTAGATTTTAATTCCTCCAGAATTCTCCAGGCTGATCTTCCAGAGCTTCTAGGATTTGGTACTCGCCATACTGCTGCCTGTGGGTATCTTCCAAACATTAGGTTACCAAAGACAATGTCAACAGCTTTCCAACCATTTTTCATGCCACACGCAGAGGGATTTGGTCCCACCAACAATGGGGGTTTATTTCATCATGGCTCTCAAGTGCGGCAGAGCTCCAGACAGAGAACTGGCAGGACTGAGAAGCCCTTGCGTGATTCTGATGAACCCCCCTCCCCCGTGCCCCATAAAGAATCACTGCCATAGGCCAGAGACCACCAACCTGTCTGAGCCAATGACAGTTATGGAGGCTTCTACCTGCTCTTCCCTGGGGTCAGGGTAGCTTCCTAGCAATCTTGACAGTCATCTGGCTAAAGTGACTCAGCCTTTATTCTCACATTACAAGTAGCACAAACCAGTGCCTGGCCATGCTCACAAATGAGGGTTCTGATCCTTTAAGAATAGAACTTAGAGCTGTTATCAGTTGGTTAGAGCACAGTGATGAAAACCTCAAGAGGGTCCAGGGTTTGATCCCTGTATCGGCCAGCCACACACACACACACACACACACACACACACACACACACACAATTTAGAGCTGTAAAAGAATTTAAATTCTACAGATGAGACCTACAGAGGTGGGACGACCAGCATCCTACAGGTAGGTGGATATAGTCAAAGCAACGACTTGAACTTAGATACCTTGACTGTGGCTGATCCTCTTCGTACTACTGTAGAGGTTCCCCAAGCTGAGTGATGTACAAAGCCCTTAAAAGAAATTGCAGATCCCCAATGTTGACATAAGGAATCATATTATGTTGCTTAAGTATGAACAAAAATAAAACTTGACTGTACACTTTGTATGTTTATAGCAAAATAGATTTACAAGTTACATACCAACAGAAGTATAAAATATAACAAGCTAGAACCAATAACACTCAAATTAACAGTAATGACATAAGGGAATGTTATTTTGCTGGAAAACTAAGTTGCTGCTGACATGAAGACAGTACTGACTACTGCAGCAAGAGGGGCTTGGCGCTTGCCATGCCTGTGTTACACCAGCAACACACTCGATTCCCCTGCATGTGAACCACCAGGAAGCCTTCACTCAGAGCAGATCCCTAATATCATTCTGCCTTTAACTGGCTTGTACATATCATTTGCATATTAAAACAATCCTGTTCCTTTTTAGTAGCTTAATTAAAATAGTCTATGTGCACAAAAGAGGAGGGTGGAAGCTGAAATTGTGGTAATCGTAAACAAAAACAGTCATGTTGATGATCCAGAATATGTATAAATATAATTTTAAGTGTTTATTGGAATGAAAACACATTTAAAAAATTCGCCTGCTGACTCTAGTTTGGGAAATACTGCACTATATCCCACCGCCCGCTGTACTAAAGGCACAGACATGGGTGAAACCTCCCTGTTACCTCCTACACATATATGAAATTCCACATTCCAGAGCCATGCCTTTGCTTCTTAAGGCTTTTCACCCACTGATGTCTTAGAATAGGCCCCTGGAAATGGAAAAGTACCTAAGGGACCAGGGCAGGGGTGTTCCAGGTCAGGGAAGGGGTAGAAAAGGAAAGAGATGGAGCTAGAGATGCAAAGACCTCCTTACAGTGGGTACTTCATAGACTCATCCTGGTCAGTCCTCAATGACTAAAACCTGAGCACTGCAAAGGACCCCTTTAATGACGTAATATTGCAAGAATAGCTAATGTTATAGTTTCCAAAGAGTCTCTCATCTGCTCTTCACTTTAACTTAGGGAGGAAGTTAGTGGTTATTATTATTATCCCTACTTAATGATGACAAAACCAAACCCCTGGAGGTTTGTGACCTGCTCAGGATGACAGTAAAGGGCAGAGGTTTCATTGGAACCAAGATGCCGGACAAGAACGTCTCTTTCCCTCTACACTAATATGAATGGAAGTGAGTGACACGAAGACATACACTTGAACCTGGTAGTACTTTTTTGTAATGGGGCATTTTAGCAAGCATGAGTCCCAAAGGTGAACTGCAGGTTCGCAGAAATGCCTCCGAGCATCCCGTTTTACTACAGGCAGTAGTAGTTCAAGTGCCGAAACCCTAAATCAACATCAGAACTCACAGGCTTCTCAGTCCATGCTCCATTTTACCTTCAGTGCTTATAGAACAGTGAAGTCACAAGATGGAATAATTTAAAAGAAATTATCCTTATGCACACCCGCATTCTACAACTGTCTCTTGAATTTTCAGTGTGTTCATTTGGAATTGATGAATTTCTTTATGTACAATCCTCCAGCCCATTATCAGAACCACTTCTCTTGGTATTGGCTTCTACAGCTTCATCAAGTGTTTGAACATCTGATTCCCTTTTCAAATTATTTCTTTGCTTACTCACTTTATCAATTTCTCATTTCCACATCAGTGAACTCCATAAATCACCTTAAAGCTTGACAATTTATTTAAACAGTCACTAAGGCTTTATTTCATGATAACAGAGAATTGCTGCCCTGGCTCTGACAAATGGTCCCCCTTTAGAATTTAGTCAATATTTAGAATCAAGGCATATTTTGAAGGAAGACATAATTACCTTTCAAGATTTCAACCTCGAAAAGCTATGAGCTGCATCTTTGCTAGTAATAAAATTAAAACAAAGGCAATAAAAACATCACACACTGGTGATGAGAATAAATATTGGTAAAATATCTTTGGAAATATTCATCACTCGACTTAAAATGCTCACTTTTTTTTTTTTTTTGCTTCCTCTTCTGGGGCTTTCTTATAAATTGATAACCTCAAAAAAATTTTTTAAGTTTTAATTTTATGTACACAAATGCTCATCACGTTTGGAAACAATTTAAGTATAGAACTATGGTAAATTTATTTCATGGCTTATTAGTCATTTTAAATTATGTTTAAATTTTACTTGTATTTTCTGAGCAGTTTTTTTTTCATATTTTTTAATGAGTATGTATTATTTATAATGATGTGTGTATATCATAATTATTCCTAGATGTTTGTTGTGAGCATGCATGTGTGTGCATTGTACAGCATTAGAATTCCCATAACATTACCAATTACACATTCATTCACTCATCCACTTATTAAACATTTATTTTGTACATACTACATGCCAGGTTGTATGCTGATTTGAGTATTCAGTACTAAATAAGAATATTTCCTGCCTTCAAGGAGCTTATAGTCTGGTAAAGTAGACAAATACAGGAAAGTACAATACGAGTTGTGGTATCAGTGAAGAAGCATAGAATGATATTCCAGGAAAAACAGAAGAAAAGCATCTCATCCATTCCTGGAGGATGAGGGTAGGTCTCCTGGAGAAAGGGCCCTCTAAGCACAGTGATTGGCTTGCAGTAGATGCTCAATAAATATATTTTGAATGAACTGAGATCTGAAAAGCAGTAAGACAGAGAGAAAGAGGAACCTTTTCAAGACAGAGGGAACAGCATGTGCTAAGACCTAAAAGCCAGAATATAGAACATTTGTAGGAAATCAAAAATTTGACAATATGGCTGGAATATGGAGTTGGAGGTGGAAAAGTGACAAGAGATGATGACAAAGAGGTAAGCAGGGACAAGACTGTGAAAGCCTGGGTGCTATGCTAAGGAGTTTATCCTCTGTGCTGAGGAAAGTGGGCAGTGAGGACACTTGTTCTATTGGAAGGTCCCAGACAGAATGACACAGGCATTGACAGGAGGCCAGCCTGGAGGTAGGGACACAGAGCAGGGCTGCTTCAGTCCTCTAGATGGCCTGAACTCAGGAGTGCCAGTGGACATGGAGAGAGGAGGATGTATGCAAGAGTTATCCAGAAGATAACATCCACAGGGCTTCAGGTTTAACAAATGGACAGGGAGGAATCACAGTTTCTGGTTTGGACATATGGGTGTGTCCTTCACTAAGAGGGGAACACAGAGGTAGATGGTCTGGCAGAAGCATGCTGAAGGAATTTTCCCACCCACATAGAGCTCCTTGTCTACCTTAAGGAGCTAGAATTGAGCACCCATCACCTGAGGGGAGAGTTGTCACAGCAAAACCAAACAACCATGTCAAATTAACAGCTTTTATACATTAAAAGCAGCCACTCAGATGTAAAACATATTGGAAAAATATATCATCCGTTTTTGTCCTCCTCAGGAAACTAGGTAGTTTTGGGAAGAAAGGGAGTCAACAGAGGGGAGCAAGGTAGTTTCTTGCTGCAAGTGTTTTTGAGAAGGTGTCTGACTGTCTGCATGGTGGTTCATGGAAGTTCTGAGGAAACAGTAAATATATTTCCTGCTTCCTAAGTATGGTAGGAGAGAATAGAAAAATACCAGAGTACTCCCAAGTCCCAGTGTAGTGTGTGAACAATGCAGTAGAAATGCCTGAGGAATTCTGGAGGCAGCTCCACAAAGACCCCTTACCGAGATTCCAGCAAGGTGCAGAAGGCAGTAAGATCTTGTTCTATCTCTAAATGTGGTAGAAGAGACTGTGGAGCTAGAGTTGGGCCTGGAGAGGCCTGAGGTCCAGCAATTTGGATACAGCTGCAAATGGCTAAGTGTCCCACAGTTCTCCACTTGCATATCTTTCTCAGGGAGATCTTCTCTGCACCAGGGGTGAAGTCTGGCCTCCCACCATACACTCCTGTGGCACCCTGTACCTCCCCTTGTTAAAGGATAATTCTCAGGAAAAAGTAGAAGCATGACTCTCACGTACATACGAAATGGAAGGAGTAAAACAAACAGGGAAAGAAGGCTATCAAAAATAACCAGGAATCCCTGCACCATCCAGCAGCCAAAAAAACAAAAACAAACAAAAAAATGGCAGATTATAAAACAATCATATAAAACTCTAATTATAAAATGACATGTTTTTTTAAAACTATATTTTTAAAACAATCCTTAAACTAAAAAATATTATCATTGGAATTAATATAGTTGAAGAGAGAATTAGTAAACTGGAAAACTGATATAGAGAAATTTCTCCAAATACAGCACAAGACAAGGAGATGAAAAATAGGAGATGTTAAGCAACATGGAGGAGAGAATGAAACAGTGATATTTGGCCAGGCTCCCATCAAGAAACAAAATTTATCTGAGATGGTCCAAATAGACTTTAATGAAAGAAATAATCACAGAGGTATGGGCAGAGCTAAATGAGACCAATAATGAATGTTGAGGCACCCAGAGACTAGCAATGGTGGGAAAGCATTCCACACATAGGGCTGAAGAGGCAAATTTAGGAAATAGTGTTACCAGAGCCCAGTGAAAGTTATAACTATGGAGAAGGGGCCATTTGGCAGGAGCTGTGATCACAAAGGGGTACAGCTATTGCCCAAGCACAGTAGTGAATAGGGAGAGCATGAAAAAACATCCTCTTCGGGGCCGGCCCGGTGGCGCACTGGATAGTGCGCCGCTTGGGAAGCGCGGCGGCGCTCCTGTCCAAGGGTTCGGATCCCACGTACAGACCGGCTCCCGCTCACTGGCTGAGCGAGGCGGGGGAGCAACGCCGGGGCTTGCGATCCCGTCGCCGGTCCCCGGTCCGGTACGGGGGCAACACTGAGGGTTGCGATCCGTTGCCGGACACGGAAAAAAGACAAAAAGACAAAAAAAAAAAAAACATCCTCTTCGGGGCCGGCCCGGTGGCGCACTGGATAATGCGCCGCTTGGGAAGCGCGGCGGCGCTCCTGTCCAAGGGTTCGGATCCCACGTACAGACCGGCTCCCGCTCACTGGCTGAGCGAGGCGGGGGAGCAACGCCGGGGCTTGCGATCCCGTCGCCGGTCCCCGGTCCGGTACGGGGGCAACACTGAGGGTTGCGATCCGTTGCCGGACACGGAAAAAAGACAAAAAGACAAAAAAAAAAAAAAACATCCTCTTCTCTCTCCCCCTCCAATTTCCTGCTGGTGGTTTTCATTGGCTAATCCCACCTGGAAACCAGAGAGTAAGGAACCTGGGTAATGCAGTCCACATCCAAGCAGCCAGCATCCAAAAGCACAGAGCAGGACAAAGATGTCAAGGATCTGGAGGCAAATGGAGGTTAACCACTTTGTTCTTGATCATGGATTTCAAGGCTTCCAGTCCTGGAAGTATACGTGTACTGTTCAAAGTTCTAAACACTTGGAGCATTTTCTTTCCCAACCATTTTTCAGTGGCACTCCTGATGGGTCTCTCACACTGCAGCAATCCATTTCTATCTGGGGCCCATATATTGTTCAGAATCATCTATAACTCAGGCCTCAGATTTTTCTTCCTCTGTCAACTGGCCATAAGGAAATCCCCATGATGCCATAGGTGGGATCTGAGGGACAGGTAACAATGCAGCAGAACTACATGCCATGGAGGAGCCACCTGCTCATGCCTTCAGAACTGCCTGAGCTTGATACTGTATATATACACCATACCACTTCCACTTGCTGACAACACTTAACATGTTAGCCACACAATGGACTAGTTCATAATGGATGTACTGCTGTTCCTGCTACATGAAAGTAGCTTCCAGAAGTGCCTGCTAACTAACATGAACCAAAAAAGCATTTTCTAGATCAATAGCTACATCCCAAATGCCAAGAGCCGTGTTGATTTTCTCCAGTAAAGATAGTACATTTGGAACAGTAGCAGCAATTGATTAAATTTACTATACTCTCTAAATGGATCTCGTTCTCTAAGACCTGTTTACTTTTTGCACAGGCCAAATAAGCAAGTTAAATGGAGCAATAACAGCAGATTGCCTGGGTGGCAGATTGTATCACCATTTGCCAAATATTCTGGATCCTTCCTTATGGAAGAATCATACTTCCTAGCCCCATTCAGTCTTGCCCATGTGACGTGCCTTAGCAAATGAAATGTGAACAGAAGTGACATGTATCATTTCTGGACAGAAGCTTTGAGAGCCGACGTTTGCTTTGCTATGATGTATTTTTCCTCTCCATAAGATTAGCAATGTTCCAGATAGAGGCTGCTCCACAGCCTGGATCCTGGAGTGAAGACAAAATGGAAAATAGCTTCAGTCAAATATGTAGTCAAACATGTAAATAGACATGCCGTGTGAGCAAGAAATTAACTTTTCTCATTATATGCCACTGAGATTTTTGATGTCACCAAAGTACAACCTGACCGGACCTAGCACATAGTGTCCAGATATTAGCATCAGTTTCAGAGTCAGTGTTCCGCAATCCCAGGACACTCCAAAGTATCTTCCTTTGCCGTGGGTCTCTTAGAGTTTGAGGAAAGATTTTAGTATATATTGTACCAATGTCAAAGAGCTCCAGCTTTGTGAAATTGTTCAGATCTTGGAACTGGATGAGAAGCCATAACTCTATTGATGACTCAAATTAGAACTCTGCTTACCTGATAATTTCCAATTATGCAGATTAAACTATATTTCAGTAGCTGACCATCTATTTCATTCCTAGGGACACACCAAAGATCCTCACAAGTCAAAGCACTCTTTTCCCCCTGTGGCCCTGCTGCTTATTAGAGCAACTCTGGCCAGTATGCCTCTGGTGTTAAACACTGTCCCTTGGTCTCTGAATCCAGGAAGCCCATTTAAATGGCAGCATTTCTTATCATCACCCCAGCATGCAGAGGATATCCATCACAGTTTCTGAAGGAAGTTAAGGCTCCCGCAGCACATTTCTTAATACCACACAGAAGGGAGTGTCCTCTGGGCTCTCCTGGGGGACATAGTCAGAGGAAGAATTTTTTATAATCTTGGTGTGGAGACCCACATTTTGTTATCGACAGGTCAGGCTCGGATTGCCCTCTCACCTTAAACAAATGACCTAAAAGTCCAAAAGTTGATGCAAGGATTGCAAGGTTTATTCAGATTACCAGTACTCAACTAAATGTCTAACCAAGCAAACAAACAAAGAGAAAAAAGGAGCAGTGGGGTCCAGTTTAGCCTAGTCCTAATCGGCGTGGCACCAACATTAATAGTAATTGATAAAAGCAGTTCTCCCCAGTTTTCCTCATAAAGAAAAGTATCAACTAGATTTAAATCAGAAAAATAAAGCATAGGGCCGGCCTGTGGCTCACTCAGTAGAGTGCGGTGCTGATAACACCAAGGCCGCGGGTTCGGATCCTATATAGGGATGGCCGGTTTGCTCACTGGCTGAGCATGGTGCTGACAACACCAAGCCAAGGGTTGAGATCCCCTTACCGGTCATCTTTAAAAAAAAAAAAAAGAAAGAAAAATAAAGCATAGCCAGGAGCCCTCCAGGGTGCACCTATACAGATGTGGATACAATGCAACCAAACAGAAAAGGGCTCGAAAAATCAGAAACCAAGTGTAGCCAGGAGCCCTCCAGGGTGCACCTATACAGATGTGGATACAATGCAACCAAACAGAAAAGGGCTCGAAAAATCAGAAACCAAGTGTAGCCAGGAGCCCTCCCGGGTGCACCTGTACAGACGTGGACACAATCCAACCAAACAGAAGAGGGCTCAGAAAATCAGAGAAAAGTAAAGAGAATAAAGCATTGCCTTGTCAGAATTTAGGCCGGGGACTCCAGAAGAGAGATCTACCAGCAGCAGAGACATGGGAGCAAAATAGTCCCAGTGGCCACTTGCCTCTTGCAGCTGGAGTCCTCTCCGGTGCTCAAAGCTTTCCAATTTTTGCCAGTAATTAAATTAGGCTCTCGGATTCCAAAGTCATAGAAATGAACAACGTACACAACAGTAAAGCAAACAAGGCTTTATTAAAAGACGAGATAGACTTATGCATAAGGGGGGTAGGACAGTAAGGCTAGCCCCCCCCCCCCCAAGGGGGGCTGTTCAGGGTCTTTTATAGGGAAAGGCGTTAAGGGGTGGCAGGCCAGCGTCACTGGAGGTGGTCCCTTCTGTTCTTCCTGGTTGCGTCTTGGGCTCATGCCCCGTAGGCAATGGTCTTCATCATTGTCACCCCAGGAGGGACATTGTAGCAGTCACCTTGGTGCTTTGTGCGCAGGTGGGAATTCTTAAAGGGGTCTTACTTAAGGTTAATCTGTAACTTTTACATTTATAGTAAACAAGCCTTAGTGAGGGGTTTTGTAACTCAGTAAATATCTGTTTCCTCTCTTATCTCAGTCTATTTTTTCAGGGCAGCCCATGGGGTTATTATTTGTTCTGAGGGGTCTCATGACTGAGGAATGGAAAAGTAACAAAGTGTCCTCTGCAGGGAAAATGGAGTCAGTTTGGTTCACAGGCCTAGTCTTACTCTGTTTCAATATGAGGCATGCTCCCACCAGGGATAAGTGACTAAATTCAGAGAATATTCTACATGGCTCTGTCTTTCCTCCCACCCAGTGCTGAATGGTGCACTGGTAAATGTTTAACAAGCAGCTCTCAAGGGCAAAAACAAAACAAAACAAAACAAAAGCCCCGATTTGTAGCATTTGTCAGTATCTACAGTGTAAGTACTCCCATCCTGGCCAATGTCAAGACATCACTCAGTATGGAGTTGGGAAGATATGCACTAGCACATCATTATGCTGTATAGCATTTCTACCACACAGATACAACAGACAGAAATAACCTCGACAGCACAGACACTAGACAAAATAATAAGGAAGTGGTAAACTTTAGGTATTTATTCTCTTTAATATAACGTATTTAGCTGTAAGTTTATTAATTTTTAATAATGTCTGAAACAACCAGCTCATGAAATTCCTGAAAATTTGGCAATCTGCTCTCCCACACTGCTGAACCATCTCCAGCACGCCACTGTTCCTGCCCCAGTTGTAGGATCTGCAGCATGGAAATAGTTACAGTTGCGGCATGGTGGGCAAACTTTTCCTGAATTGCTTGCCTGCAGTCACCAGTATTACAGAACTCAAAAGCAACTGTGTATTGGACCACTCTGTATTGTGTTTAGCGAAGCCTTGCGTTGTTTATGATAAAGGAATACTTGGGCATAGCACTTTAGAGAGATCTAAACAGCAACCACTAATTTTGGTATTTGGCTTTATTCCTTATATGAAATGATCAGAAAGAAACCCAGGGAACAGACTGGTTGAATAAAAAATATTTGCTTGACATATGGCAGTTTCTCTTTCTAGATCAGTTCAGGGAATTGTGAGAACCTCTCACAAGTATGAAAAATTCAAAGTATTCAGATCCAAGTTCAGGCTCTTATCTTCCAGATTGGACCTGTCGCAGGGCCACAAGGACGCACACCGCTAAATGAATTAAGGACTAAGATCCACTCAAAACCACCCAGCTCAAAAAAATTCTGGAGATGGATGGTGGTGATGATTTCAGAACAATGTGAATATACTTAATGCCACAGAAATGAACATTTTAAAAATGGTTGACATGGGGTTCGGATCCCTGTACTGGCCAGCGCCAAAAAAAAAAAAAAAAAAAAATAGTTAAGATGGTAAACTTTGTGTTACACATATTTAACAAATTTTTTAAAATTTCATGTCAGTCTGAACTGAACACTAGCTGAGAAAAGTTCTGATTTCTTTGACTACAAAGAAATCTCAGCAGGCTGAGATCTAACCTATTCTTCTCATGAACTACATGGTAGGCTTTTGTATGGATGGACCATCATTTAGTTAAGCAGGGCCTACTTATAGACATATAGGTTGTTTCCAGTTTTTTTCTCTTGGTACTTTTGGTCCCATTATTTGCAACAAGCTTTCTAGAAATAGATTTATATACTGCCTTTGTCCTGTAGACCCCTGCGCTTTGCTACAGAATGGATCTACTTATAATCCACCAAAAATTTACCCTGTCACATTTTCCCAGCTGCTAGTTAAAAAAAAAATGTATCCTGAATTTAAAGCCAAATGCATCTAACATGTGCCATCACCCAAGTGAGAGTTCCACTGTTGCAGGTATTTGAGACATACCAGAGCCATGTGTTCTCACTGACCTTCATATGTAGTCGACCATGTAAGGGTATGTCACTCAATCCCTTAGGTAGGAGAACGTAGACAATAAGTCTATGTCCTTTAGGGCAGTGAAACTATATATCATTTTACATGTGTCATAACCCATAGAATGTACAGCTCCAAGAATGAAGCCTAATGTAAACTATGGACTCTGGGTAATAATGGTGTGTCAAAGTAGATTCATGGGGTATAACACGTGTACCACTCTGCTGGGGGATGATGATAACGGGGAAGGCTACGTGTGAGGGTGGTGGGCAAGGGATATGGGAAATCTCTGCACCTTCCACTCAATTTTGCTGTGAATCTAAAACTACTCTAAAAAATAATGTCTGTTAACAACAACAAAAAAAAAGTCTAAATTAGGGCCGGCCCGGTGGTGCACTGCTACAGTGCGCCGCTTGGGAAGCGCGGTGGCGCTCCCGCCGAGGGTTCGGATCCCACATACAGACCGGTTCCCGCTCACTGGCTGAGTGAGGTGCAAGCGCGGCACTGAGGGTTGCGATCCCGTTGCCGGTCCCGGTCCGGTACGGGCGCTGAGCCATAATGAGCACTCACTGTGTGCTGGGCACTGAGCTAATGCTCTCAAGAAAAAGATAAGACATAGATCTAGCCGTCTAGAGGACAGGGACCTCTGGGGACACTGACAAAGAAAGAGATAATTATCAAAAATGCTACTGAAAGTAATGGTTTTAGGACTATTTCATAACATTGAAAGAATAATGAGACATTGAGGTAAAAATGTAGGATTAAAAGTGGTACATAGGTTGTAATTCTCTTTGTATTAAAATATGCCCAGACACAAAAAAAAAAGTCTAAATTATAGTTTCATTTTTTTTGTTTTTGTTTTTTGGTGGCTGGCCGGCACAGGGATCCAAACCCTTGATCTCGGTGTTTAATTCTAGATTTTTAATAAACCACCATGTTTAATTCAAATATTAAGATGACAGGTAATATAGGAACCTAGAGAATACTTTTCAGTAAAAAAATTAATAAACCAAGTTCACATTTAGTTCACTGCTTTCCTGCCAGCCAAGTGTCCCTGCCTGGTCCACAGCTGACCAAAGATCCCAGCTCCTGACTCTCACAGCACCCAACATTGAAGGACTGAGGGAATGTGACAGTTCACAACACTGATGTCATCACACTGATGCTGTGAATACCTAGGTTGCCTTGAAACAAGTGAACCCAGCCCTCGAAACAAGTTCACTGACCTCTACTGAGCTGCAGGGTATTTCATGTAGTAGGGAGGTTGGAACAGGGTGTCACACAGACATCGGGCAATGAGTAAGATGATCGCGATAACTTCTCTGTGCAGAGAGAAGTGTCTGTAGCTACTTTCACAAACACTATTTCTACTGCAGCCTTCTGGATTCTCTGGAGTTTGCCTTTGTTTAAATGTTTTTATTTATCTGAAATAATCACAAATCATTTTTATCATTATATTACTCCGTTTTATTAAATAAATGAAATAAGGTTTATGCCACATATTCCAACAATGTTTAAATAAAGAGCTTGCAATATAAAGGCTTATGAAAAATTTATACTCTTTATATAACGTATACTATTTCTCGCACATGAATAAATATGAACAGGAGCCATTTTTATATTATGAATCAGTGATATTTAGAACTGATAATTACACAAACCCATAAGCAAGCAAACAAACAAAAAAACACTTCTTCAACTTGGTTATAAAAACCAGAAATCCTTTTGCCACATTTAAGCAATATCCAAAGGCCGGGGGAGGGCTTTGTGGCCACACCACTGAGAACAAGGGGACCAAGTCTCCCAATTCCTTAAGTTGTTTCTTGGTTAGAAGTTTCAACTGCACTGGCTCTTCCAGGAAACAGAAAAATCAGGTTAAGAAAAAAAGCAAGTTAGGTCCTGTTCTATAAGGCACTTAATAAATCTAAACTGAAGAAATACTGTATTTTTTTCTTAAAAGGTGCTTAAGCTTTACAGTGAGGTTTGAATCTCTTTTCATCCTGGTATGCATATGTCCATAATTTGAATAAATTGACAATAATGAATACTGTCTGACATTCACTCTTTATGTGGTCTTCAAAATGAACATGCTTCTACTGTTTTAAAAATCATACACACTCTAAAAAATGTTTTCTACATTTAAAAAAAAGTGGTTCAAAAAAAGCAATCCTTTAAACTCAAAAAACTCAAAAGTGAAAGCCTCTCTATAGATAAAGTCTATCACATTAACGGAATGTTTTGCTTCAGTCCCAGGAGCGAGGCCTGAATGAGCTCCAGGGTCCTCTACTGCCACCTGGAGACGGCCAGGGTGAGGTGATCTCTCATGTCAGCCTTTCAGCAATAAACGCTTAAACGCCACGCTCCCTGCACCCCCTCCTTTCTTCCTCTCTTTTTAATGACTTTATCTTAGCCCCAACTTTCGGAAATAAAATTTTGCTTCACAAAATCTTTTTCAAAGGAAACATTAATAAAGCAAGCAAGGTGAAAATAGCTGGAAGGAAAACTGCCAGATCCCCAAGAAAAACCTGCATTCCTTCTATTTTGTCTCAACTGAGGAAGGAAACTCAGGGAATTTGTCCCACATATATTGGAGGAGTGGTCTGCCTTGGTGCCCCAGTTAGTATGTATTTAATGTTGTCCTCAAGGGGCAGAACTGAAGGGACCCAAGTAAATATATTCTTTTTCCTGGGACTGCTTTCTAGAAGGGTAAAGTTCTGGGGCTCTCAGATCACCTTTTGTTTTGAAAAAGAATACGATAAGGATGAGAAAGAAGAGGGAGAATGAGCTTGTCTTTAGAAGAAAACAAAAAAGGAAAATATATACCTCTTATCAGAAACTAGATAAACAGATGCAATAAAGAACTCATTTTTAAAATTTCAAGCAAGTACTTTCCATCCAAACTAATCTGGAAGTCAAAGACAGGAAATATTTCGATAAATATTACTCAAATTAAAGTAAAAACGGGAAATCTGGAAAAATCAGCTCTTCCAATCCACCAGCAACATTTTGCTAAGGAAAATGTATTAGAACCTTAATTTGTGTTGTTTCTTTAACAAGGCCTTTAACAAAGGGCTCACTCATAATTAATGCGAGAAGCCCATGATAATGACCCTCTTCTACATACACAGACTGTTTACTGAGGGATTAGAGCTGTAAAAAGTATGAGGTAAATAAACTTACCCTGAAAGTAGCAGCAGCTAATATTTTTTCTATATTTGAACCTTGACGTCAATAGATGTTATCCCCACTTTACAGACTGAGAAATAATAAACTTTGCTAAATCATAGAACAAATTACTAACATTACCTAAGACAGAACACAAACTTCCTGAAAACACCTTCCACCAACACAGACCTTGCAACCTTCAAAGCCAACATACACCACCATCATGAATTTAGATATTAATATGTTGTAACAATCCCTCACAAAGGTCAAGTCTTCAAAGGCTTAAAATCACTTATTATAAGTGAAAGATTCTGCCAAAATAGGAAGTTATAGAACAGTGCAATACTTCGAGAATCTATTTCTCACACTGTTTATACCTGGGGTTGGAAAGTCCAGGTCTCCACACATGAAATTTCTTCAGGTGACAACACACAAAAGCTCCCAGAAGTTCAGGAATAATAATACTCTCTTGGAGGTGCCATTCCACAGTTCCAATGAGCTTCTTTAGAGCAGTCTGATATTCCCAGCTGTGAGCTGAGACGCATCAGGAGCTACTCCCCCCCTGAAGAAAACAGTTTCACAGTTTCTGGTTTTCTTGCAAGTTTTCTTTAGCAAGAAACATGCATTTCATATATTATCTTTGATGTTGAATGGCACTTCAATGGTAAGGACTAGTGTTTGGATGTTAGTTTATGTCATTAAATGTCTGATGAAGAACGTCCAAGGCCGACCCACAGCAATCAGAACTAACCCAGTCTCCGTCTGTTGTTCACATCCCACAGTCTGCGATGAGCCAAGCAGTGAGAAGCAGAGTGAAACACAGGAAGCTTTACTACTTCGGAAGTTAGTATTTCCAGAGGGGTGACTCACACAGCCTTGACTTGTCACAGATCCAATTTCTTCAACTGCTCATATGTCACAAAGAACTGTAGTTATGGGTTAAGGCTGACAAAGAAAAGGCCACCTTAACAACTCCAATGCATAAAAACAGATTTACAAAGAGCACACCTACTAATAAATGCAGACCCATGCTATGGACACAATTAAATATGACGGATCCATCCTTAACCCCCCCAAACATCTCCCCATCTGCCTTCTCGAGGTCAGCTGGGAACAAAAAGATCACAGCTGAGACATTTACATCCCCTCACATCAGCCTCTTCCTAGATGACATCCATACTATTAGCTTTCGTGACTATGTGGTGGGAAGTCTTTCTGTAACAATTAACTTGTATGTGTGAGAGAGACAGTTAGCAAGCCCTGGGAAGCTCTCCTCAAGGGCTTCCACTAAGAATCCTTCCTCTGGAGGGAGGAGCAGATAAAGAGAACCAAGAGGATGGGAAAAACCAACATTCCGATTTCATAATTCTGCCCTTACATGTCTAATGAACTGCTGGGCACTTCCCACCTCCCACTTCGGCACACAGGAATACTCCTGATCAGCCAAACAATTCCAGAGACGATTCCTCTTCACTTCAGGCACTCTCTAAAAAGGCATTCCAGGACACTGTTGCCAATGACATCCTTCTCAAAGGTGGCTAGGGAACAAAATCAATCCTTGTCTCTCTCTGAAATCATAAATACTCTCAGCTTCTAAAATAGAGTCTGACTAAAAATTTTTATTGATATCATTACCTTTTCATAACACCATAATTATTATTACTTTTTTTTTTTTTTTGGTGGCTGACCTCAATAACACCATCATTAAACTAAGATCCATTGTGTCTACTAGCATAGACACTTTATATTTCCTAAAAAGCAACCGAGTAATTATTTCTTAGAAGCAGTGGAACTCAAAGGAATATAACCTACTTTTAAATTGTGATTAATAACATGATTGTCTATACAGACAATATTCTCTAGCACATCTATTTTAGTATCTACTGCAACGGAAAAGGATACGATGATATTCCAAGGACCAAGTCTCAACCAATTTGGCCAAAACCCTTTATATAGAGCAAAAAACCCTTCATTCTTCCATGTCTGTTAAAATGGAAAAAAAAAAAGTAAATTTATAATTTTCCAATTACATCAAATGCATTAATAATTAGTGGCCACACTGATCTATTTTTCTTAAAAACAAAATCCTGTTTGGAAGAATTATCCAAGAAATCTTTGCCATCTGTCTCTCTTTGTTTTTTAAAGGCTTCTGCATAGGTGAAAGACTAAAGTTCCTTGCCAGAGAACCCCACACAAAGGGCTAAATGAACCCCACACAAACCAGATGAACAGTAGTTAAATGAATAAGAAATCAGATTTAATTCCAATTAGGGTCTTTTGCTTCCATGCCATTTGGGCTCCTAAATAGGTCAGAAACAAAGAGGCAATGGTGGTAAAGGTATTGTTCAGAGCACCACTACTTCCTAAGTTGCTGAGTGGATAAAAATCACAAGTATTTTTTGCTTCATTAAGGCAATACTTGAAGCGCAGGGTGTGCTAGCATCATGCCAGAGAACGGGAACCACAACAGTGGTCTCATCTTTGGCTGCTGGCAATCTAGTAGGGGAGACAGCTGAAAACTTTCATTCACTCATGAACGATAGGCCCAATTACTCAAGCTGAGAATCACAATAAAATTGATGTGTTCCTTTGAGAGAGATGTCTGAATGAGAAACATTCATTCCACTTTAACTCTATAGGAAAAAGGCATATTTTAGAAGAAGACACAGTTCTACTATGACCATGGAAAATATTACTATTTTCTCCCCCTTCACAGCACAGTGGAGGCATAAAGAAAATGAACCTTCCTTTCTAAATACACATCTAGATTTTGTATTTATAAAAGTTAACCTCAGTGTGGCAAAAAAAATATGTACCATATGTACACCCCAAGGCGTTAGAGCAACACTCATCTCAGTTTTAATAGGTCTCATAATTTAGTTACTTCTTAGGCCAAAAAAATATCTAATTCACCACCCTGCACAGACAGACATTCATTCTCACCTGTAACAAGCAATCCAGGGTACCTGTGTAGCCAGAGCAGCTGCCATCCCGAAGGACTCTCTGATTCATCATACGTGTTCTCACAACATCAACAGGGTTGGAGGCCAGGGCCCCCGCCAGGCCACAGGTGAAGCTTGAGCTGTGAAGAAGATACCATTGGAAAAAACAAAGTTAACCACCACTGAGCCACAACAACCACTATCAAAGGCAGGAAACAGCCTCTTCCCACCAGAGACCACACTTGGTATCAATTAACTCAGGGCAAGGTTTCTCAACCTCAGCACTACTAAGCATTTGGACTGGATCATTCTTTGTTGTGGAGGCCTGCCCTGTGCACAATGTGTTTAGCTGTATCCCTAGTCTATACCCACTAGATGCTAGCAGTACTCCCCCTAGTCATGATCATCAGAACAGCCTTCACATATTACCAAATGTCCCCTTAGGAGCAAAATTATCCCACCCCAACAATGTATTAAATAAATTATGATATATCTATACAAAGTGATAATCTGCAGCTAATAAAAATAAATGAAGTCTGTATGTACTGACATATTTAGAATATATTGTTAAATTTTAATAAAGTACATGCAGTGTATACCTCTGTAGACATATTTGCATACATATAGAAAATGACCGTAAGGTATACATGCAACTCTTAATGATAGCTACCTATGTAAATGGATAAAGACATTTACTTTGTCCTGCTTCACTTCTGTATTATAATCTTTCAAACAGAATATACTACTTTTACAATAAACTTTCTTTAAAATATCTATAATTTATATCAAATTTCCACTCTAAACTCATGCATATCTAAAATATTAATTTTTTAAAATCCATAAACATACAGGAAGTGGGTACAGACAGTGTCTCCCATCAAGCCCGAGAGAATCAGATGCTTCTTGGTGATGTCATAGACTGGCAGCTCCACGCCAACAACAATGGCGGCCCTCTGAGCCGTAAGGGATACACCCTGGGTAAAAATATTAATAAAAATGATTCAGAATCCCTCCATAGAACAAGCCTTGCAAATGTGCAAAGGTTCTACTCCACAAACTACAACCAATTTTCACGTTTTCCTGCTGGTGGGTAGAAATGTAGAGTGACACAGAGGAACAAACCACAGGGCCAGGACTCGAAAGCCCTGAAATCTATTTCTGATTCTGGCACTAACTGTACAACCTTGGGCCAGACCTTGCCAGGACAAGTCACCTCTTAGAGCCTCCAGTTCCCTTGTACATAGCAAGGAATCACACTGGATGACCTTTAGGGTCTATTCTATGAACTGACGAGTCACTGGAATACTAGGAAATAACACTCCACATCAGCGCTTGCCTGATAAATAACACAGACTTCACTTAAGAACCATGAAACCATAGAGCTCAAAACACCCAGTGGAACTGTAACCTAGAAACCTTCTCCATAAGAATTAATAGGAAAAAAAAAATCACTCAAACAAAAAAAACGTGCTCAACCTTCACAGAACTACTTAAGAATCATTTTAAAGATACTTTAAAATCATGACATATTCCTTATGTTTCCATTTTGCAGAGAGAAAAATTAAAGAAGATATTTTCAAGAGAAAAAGATGCCACTGCTCTTCCCTTACTTCGTTATGTCACTTGGATTAAAATAAAGTGATGGAAATAAAATAGATTCGAAAAAAGGAAAAAAGGTAAGAACTAAGTAAATCAGTTGGATCTGTTCCTCAAGCTTACCTTCCACAGTCCTCTTGTCCCCTCTTGCTGGTAAATGTTAATGAAGTTGCCTATCATTCCTCCTTGAATGGTGTTGCTCTGTGCTTGCATCCGAATCTAGAGATTATTTTAAAGACCAACATGAGAAGGAAATTAGCACATCCCCCCCAACCAATGTATGCCTCAGAAAATAATTCAATCTGCTGCTTAATAACCATTAACAGAAAAAAGTGCAATATAAATATTACTATGATGCTACTTTAAAATGTCTTCAGTAGACTAAAATATAATATAAAATAATAAGATTGGTGCTTAGAAACTCTGAACTCTCCAAAAAGCATCTAGTAAAGTCCAGAGAGTCCTACGTAGAGCAACCCATTAAGTTTCAAAAAAGAAATTAATATTTTTAAAAAAGTCTTTTGAGAAGGATAGAAAATATCCTATTCTATTGGTTACCATGTAGGAAAGAGATGAAATGATGTTGATTCTAAAGATTTAATATAATTAATAATTATTATTGGTGTACTTGGCAGCACTGAGCATAGGCAAGCATAGTTCTTAAATTAGTTGCTCCTCCAAGCCACCACTATTTCCAACCAGCTGAACCAAAAGGTATGCGGGTGAGCTGGCCATGAGACAGCCACATGATGCCCGTTACACTGTTACACTTGAACTTACTAGTCAACTTCACAAAGGCCATGGAACCCACATGACCAAGATTCCAACATAAATATAGTGTTTGATGTAGCTCTTTGCATTGCTGAGAATGAAAAAGGATTTCTCACTAAAAATTGATACCTTATTTTTGTATAAGGAGCAAATACATTACTGATACATTCTGAAGGGAACGGTTATTGCCACACTAACATCGGAAAATAAACCAAGATACAGAAACTGCCTTCCCATAAGCCCTGAGATACACATAAGAAATTGATCAGAGTATGGATATTTTTCTGTAGCTCTCTTGTCCCAGCATAGGATAAACCTATGGCAAAAGAGCCTTGTATTTCTTCACATACGTGGTACCTTCACTATAGTGCATGTCAAACTGTAGTGTACCGAACACACTGCATACAATTTTGGTGCTTGTCAGAATCTGCTATTAGATTGAAGGTTCTCTGAGAGCAGGGTCCTTGTCTTACTCATTTTTGGACACTAAACATGTAGTACACCAACTGTACAAGGTAGAGGCATAGAATACTAGTTTAATAATGGAGGGGGGGGTAGGGAAGAACGCCCTGAGAGGGTTCAAAATGTAACTCATGCATAATTTTTATTTTATTTAGTTATTTACTTGCCTTATTACAAAAAAAAAAATTTAAAGAGGCCATAGCCCTACCATTCTCAGTAAGGTCATCTAATGTGTTATATCTAATTGTGGTAAATAAATATTTTCACTTGTATTTTCTGAAATAAAATTAACAAATAAGAAAATGTGTTCAGAAAGTCAATAATGAGCAGCCTAGATTTGTGTAAAACTTGCAGCCCATCTATTTTTTATGAACCAATAAAACAAGGGAGATTTTCAATGAAAAAAGAAATCAAATGCACCCAAGCCTAATTTTTTTTTTCCGCTCAGTCACCAAAAACCTTGTCTCCAAAATGAGGTAGCTCTACTTTGAGCTTGTCTGTACCAGTGGGAAATCCACCTACTGGATTTTTAAAAGTTAGAGTCTTTGCGGCATAAATTATAAACAGATTTACATATACGCAGTGTAGGATATTTTCACAAGTTCTCATTAACTGAATGTTATTCTCAATAAGAAAATGTGAAACGT
Organism: Galeopterus variegatus; assembly: GCF_000696425.1. Taxonomy (NCBI): domain Eukaryota; kingdom Metazoa; phylum Chordata; class Mammalia; order Dermoptera; family Cynocephalidae; genus Galeopterus; species Galeopterus variegatus. The sequence goes on from NW_007726773.1 coordinate 158,215, forward strand.
GCCTATGAGACACAGATAGCACAGCTTACTTTCAGAACATCAGTTGGATTAGCAATGGATGAGGATATGACTCCAGACAGAACTCCACACACGACATTCATCGGTAGGGTTTCATCTGCAAACAAACACATCTCATTTGACTTTTCATACACAGAGTTCTTCCTGTGAGAAACTCAAACATAGTTGTAACTCATTTACATGCTACCTGTTCACCTTAAGATATATTTGGGGGGCGGGGGCCCGAGCCTGGCTGGGAGCCGCGCGGGGACCAGGACGGACGCCGGGGGGGGGCCCGCAGGGCTGGCGTCAGTCCCCACAGGGACGCGTGGCTGCAGCGCTCTCTCTTAAGCAAGTGTTAAACCCAAGAAGAGGGGCCTCAGGGCGCGAGGCAGGACAGGAGGGCGGGGCTTCCCGGGGGCGTCGCCCTCCCGCCACACCCACAGCAGGCGGAGCCACTTACTGCCCAGCCTGCGGTGTCCCCACGCCTGGACTCCCAACCCTGGGGTAAAAGCAGGCGACAGAAGCTTGGGAAGAAAAGTCGCCGGAGGTGACCAACGAGAAGAATTAGGAGAAGTCGGTGAAGAACAAAGACTGGCCCAGGAAACTACAAGTGAGACGCACTGTCTCCGCCCTCCCTCCCACGAGACCTTGACCTTTCTCCTTTCTGACCATTTCCTCTTAGTTTAAGCCACGTGCTGTGAGTGACGCCAAACTTTCTCTTAGTTACAAACATGGACTGTCCATGTCTCAACCAACGGTACTGACGCTGTAAAGTCATCGAGTTGGTTCTCACTATATCTTCTCTGCTAACACATCTGCATTACTGACCTACATTTTTCCCAATATAAATGCTGATAAATTAACAGGGTCAACCACACCTCTATGCAAGAAAGTTTTAAGCATTTCTTCGCAAAAAGAAAGAAGCTGTAAAATAACTTTACCATTTTGTGCAGTCGGTATGTGCATAAGGGACCAATTTTTTCCAATTCTAGAGCTATATTCTGCTAACAATATTTCAGGAAGGTGCTACGATAGTACTCACCCTGTGCTAAAGCTGTCCTAAGTACTTTATAACTGTAAATGCATTTTAATACTCATAACTCAGGTGAGCAAGTTTCATACCACATTGTTTCATGCTTTCTCTTGACTTTGTCTCAGGTTTTTTTCTAATATAATTTGTTTGGTCTCAATTACCATGTGAATTAGATTGTTTGTTCTGAATGGAAGTCACATAAATTGCCAAGGGCAATTTATAATAAATGCTGAGACTCGGGTTAGGTTTCATTATCCATAATACACAAAACTAATTTGTTTTTAGCAATTCTTGCCTGTTAATGATGGATAGCATTTTCTAATTATGGGTTGTTATTCCTTCGTTATTCCGTCCCCCCCCCTTGAAAGAATACATAGTATTCATTCATACAATGGAAAGTTTTGAGCCCCTATTATATATAACAGCTTGAGGTTACAAACGTTAAGACTCAGTACATACATACTAAAGAAGCTAATAGGTAAGGTAGAAACCCATTTAAACAATTGTACCAGGTACTATGGAGTGTATGGATTTACTTAACACCCGTAGTTCCAAGCTTGGCTGCGCATTGAAATCACCCGCAGAGCTTTAAAAAACACTGATGTCTGTATCCTAAGCCCAGAGATTTAGATTTAACTGGTCAGGGTATGGCTTGGGCATCCTGATGTTTAAAAGAGTAACCCAGCTTATTCTAATGCACAACCAAGGTTAAAAGCTACTGACTGATTCATTCCTGAGGGAGGCCTTTTTTGTGCCACTTACTATGACTACAAGAATAAACTCATTGCCATTGGACACTTTTTAGTTTTTATCTTACTTTTCTATGATGTTTATGATGCTTTTCCCTCCTTCCTTCGTAATACTCTCTCCTCTAAAAAAAAGTCGGGGGGGGGGTAAGATAAAGAAATTTATGCCTTATGAATCAAGTAATTTTAAAAGGATTAGGAATTTTGCTGGCTAAATGGATTTGCTTAGCAAAATTTCTTGATATGTAAAAAGGCATGTGAAACATCATGCAAAGTAACCATCTACCAATTCACTTTTGTGTATGAATTCAGACCACCATAACTGAGAGAAGGTATATACATTAGCAGAATAAAAAAGATACATTGCTATGAAATAACATGGAGATTTATTTGGCATGGAACGTTTTAAAGTACATCATATGTATTTAGTTTGAAATACACTGAAGTACTTTCAAAGCATTTTAGCTTCCATTCACCACTCATATAGCAGTGACTAGTGCACATCCCATTACAAAAAAGTGATAGAAAGTTCTGTGGGTTAAAACAAAGACAGAACTAACCAGCCATAGAATATCAGAACTCAGAGTTCTTAATGCTAAGAAATATATCCACTGCTTTCCTGAAAGATAGGTGATAATTAATATGATTTTAGAAAATGTTAACTTGGATAGAATAGTAACAACATATCCTCTAGTCCAGGCATTGTGGAGATGAGGAAAACTAATTAAAATGTGTGCAGAGATTACTCCTTTTAAGTGTTATTCCCCTCAATTCAGCTGATAACCCATTTGCTTTAAGCACAATTCATTTAGACTTTATACTCAGTTCTCTTTAGCAGTAAAGTCAAAAATAAGCTGAAGAAAATCTGCTCCAAAACCAGTTGAATAAAAAGATAACCCACCTCTGGTCCACGGTGGAAAACAGATTCCCCACTCACCTTCTGGGCATTCAACGAATAATCGCTTCAAGCTCTGGTACGTGCCTATCTTGATGGTGCCATAGGAAGCCTGGCGTAACATGGCAGGAGCAATCCTGTTAAACCAATGCACAAAGGGACAAAAGCAATCTAAAAATCACTTAAAATCCTCTGGAAGACCCACATGCAGAGTGCCTTCCAAAATAACACTAAAACGGATTTCTTAAAATTCAAAATCCAGCAAAAATATAGGTGGGTTCAGTTAAATTTGTGCAAATTATTAGTTCACTAAGTAAAAGCTCAGCCCCTCATATTTATCCTCACCGAAAATGTAAAGTGAACATGGAGTTCGCTCTCCCATTCACGTTAAAATGCAAGGAGAGCTTTCCTTCCTCAGTACAAAGCACCTGGACAACTAGGCATACCGTAAGCATCTGTAATTCTTCGGCTGTGCTCTGGAGCTCATCTCCTACCTCCTCGGGGGCCCTGTTCCAGTTATTTCCTCTCCCTAAAAGTCTTCCTTCCCACCATGATACTGAAACAAGCTCAAGACAGTATCAGGAAAAACAAGCCAAGCTTCCTCCATCCTATACACCCTTGCAATTATCCTTCCCACCCACAACCACCCTGCAGCATTCACACTCCCAGCTCTCACTGCAAATCCCACTTCCTTCCTGAATTGCAACCTGGGTTCCCTCTATCCTCTCCCTCAAAACTCCCCTCACAAAGGTGCAAGGTCACCAACTGACATCTTTGATGCTAAATTAAACGATGCCGGGCTGGCTGGTTAACTCACTTGGGAGAACATGGTGCTGATAAAAGCAAGGTTTGGATCCCCATACCCGCCAGCTGCCAAAAAACACAAACCTTAGAGCACAGCCTTATAACATCAAGGTCAGATCCCCATATCTGCCAGCCACCAAAAAAAAAAAACAAAACAGAAAAACCCCTGATGCTTTTCAAGTGGTATCTCATATAAACATTTTGCAATATTTGCTACTGTCTGCCCCTTTGTCCTACTTGTAGCTGTCTCCTCCCCTATCTGCTGTAATGTCACCCTCTTCCTCTTCTTTTCTTTTCTCTGCAGCATCCTACCTGTGTCCTCTGGGGTTCCCCAGGATTCTATCCTATGCTGCTTCTCTCCTTACTCCATACTCTCCCTGGGTAAGCTCATCTACTCCTAGGACTTCAACAACTATGGACTGACTGCTACTAAATTCATGCTTCCAACACTGATCCAAAGACACATTTCAAACTGCTTCCTAGATTCTCAGTTTAGATGTCCTACATATACCTCCAGATCAAGTGTCTCACACTAAACTAATTATCTTCCTTTTCTAATCAGCTCTCCTCTTCTGTTTCCTAGACCAGGGAATGGAACCTCTAGCTACACATTGGCTGAAACCAGAAATCAAGACCTTAGTGTTGTCTGCTTGTTCCCCACTACCCCCCTCATATATGGGGACCTCATATATGAGGTCACAGATACTATAGATCTTACACCCTCTCTTTCTCTCCATCCCAAGACCAATACCTCAATTCAGATCCTCGTCATCTCTGCTTTCTACATGACAGCCCTGCTTCTAGTGTCACCCACTCAGATCTTTCTCCCCATGGCAGGCAGGCAGGTTTTACAGTGGAAACCTGATCATGTCAGTCCTCCTACTTAAAACCCTTCAATGGCTTCTGTCTGCCACAGGCATAGCAAACTCAAATGGTACAGGTACCAGGCAAATGCCGCAAGTAAATGAAGCAGATGGATCCAGCTGCACACACATACACTATGTGAGTGTCAGAAGTTTTATAAACAGGGGAAAGTATTCTTAACCCCAGCAACTACTGTCATAAGTGAATGAATCTGGGCCCAATACTGATTTTTCTTGAGAAGATGAAATTCCAGATTTTTATGTGCAATTTCTCATTTTTTAAGTATTTTAAAGTATTAAAAATAAAAATCTTCAGGGACTGGTGGGTCCATGGAGGGGCTGTGGCCACCAGTTTGAGACCTGTAGTGTACTGGATAAAATCAAGATGTTTAGCGTGACGTGAAGCCGTCCAAGTCCTGACTCCAGCTCCAACTTCCACAGCACATCCATGCTGAGTTACTCACAGTTCCAAGAAGTACCATGCTCTCTTGCACAGACTACTGGCTCTGTATGAATACAGTTCCCCTCTAACTTCACCCGGCTGTCTCTTCTCGATCCTTCAAGATCTGGTCCAGTGCCTCCTGGACTAAACAGTGATAGTGAAACTGAGGCCCTCTCTCTACCCAACTCTAGTACTTATCAGACTCCATTGTAATTCCCTGTTTACACGTCTGCAGCCCCACTAAACCATAGCTCCTTAAGGACACTGTGCTGCTACTGATCCCCATCTGTCTTCCCAGATCCATTCTCACCCTTCTCTGTGCCCTGAGAGGCTCCCCTGACAGCCGACCTCCAGGTGGGTTCAGCCAGTATGAGGGGGGAGTACGGAGAAAGAAGTAGAGGACTTCTTCCCTCCCTGGGCACTACCAAAGCATCCCTCGACAATACCGTGGCTGCTGTCTCTCCTTCAAGGCCCCAGCTCCCCTGGGCTCCAGTAACACTATGCCTGCCCTTGCCCCTGTAGTCTAGGGTTGTTAACAATTTCTCACTTTCTAGGTACCTCAATATCTATCCTCATGTATTCCCTTAACCCCTCAATAGTCTCTTCATTTAAGTCTCTTCATTCAAACCACCTGAGTGAATTCTGTCTCCTGCAGGGACTCTGACTGATGTGGGCAGGGCCTTCTCTTCTGCACTTTCCTACCCAGCACCTATAGCACACTGTTTGTTAAATGTTGAATGAGTGAAAACTAGCTCCCTGCACCTCTAACCCATGCTACATCATTCTCATTGCAGCAAAAACCTCAACAATTCAGAAGAGCTAAGGGAAACGGCTATTTTCAAAGAACATAAAACTGAATAACAGGATGTTTTAAAACAGAAGTAATTTTTATATACCTGCTCTTGAATATAATAAAAACATAGTTTCACCAAAACATTTGCTACTTAAAATATATATTCGGAAAATAAAGTTGAAGTTAAAAGTGAAGAATCTACCATGCTAATAGTTCTTTTCAAATATACTTCAAACTTTTACTTTCTGTGAAGTCTTAGCCTTAAGTCTACCCATTTGAAAGGGTCAACAGTGAAACATAAACGTACAAAGTTCTACTCACCCCGAATACAGGGCTCTCAGCCCTTCTTCTCTGCCTATCCTCACTAATGCGTGCAACATTCCTCGATACCTAATTTCTTTAAACTTTGCATCATTCGTCTGGCCTTGAATCTGGAGCCGTGTCTTGGTTAAATCAATTGGAAATGTACCTTAAAATTTTAAAGAAAGGCATGTTTCACTTGAAAGAAATTCCACAAAGAATGCATAGTGATATATTACTGAAAAAACATTCAGAGTATAATGTGAATTAAGAAATGGCAGGTACTCTGCAATCTTTATTTATAAAACAATTTAGGAACCAAAATATTAATTACAAAATGCATAAATGTATTTTCCTTTTTTTATATTCTTTATATTTTTATGTATGCCCATCTTACTCTACATAGGATTTGAGGAAGCTGTTGTTGCTGTAGAAAGTAGACACATAGAATGATCTATACACACAAGAAATCCATTTAAAAACATAAATTGCTGGGGCCGGCCCGGTGGCGCACTGCTACAGTGCACCGCTTGGGAGCGCGGCGGCGCTCCCGCTGAGGGTTCAGATCCCACATACAGACCGGTTCCCGCTCACTGGCTGAGTGAGGGGTGGGCGCAGCACCGAGGGTTGCGATCCCGTTGCCGGTCCCGGTCCGGTACGAGCGCGACACTGAGGGTTGCGGTCCATTGCCAGACATGAAAAAAGGAAAAAAAAAAAAAACATAAATTGCTACTCTGTATGTATGTGAAGGCTAAAAATAGGTTCCAATGTGAATGCAGAAAAATAAAAAATTCATTTTCTAAAGGAGTTTCTCAATTAGGAAGGAGTGTTTTATAGTCTAAAATTAAATCTGATAATGCAGGTAAATATGTTTAATATAGTACCTAACAAATAGTCCACCCAAACTTATAAAACCCATCCTCAGACAGTAAGTAACCTCGATCCATTGTGTCAATGGGAAAGCCCCCTTCGACCTGCACAGAGGACCTAAGCCGGTGGGTGGTGAATGTGCTCACCCCTCGGCCCTGGTCCTCACCAGTTCCTTAGGGGCAGCGTCTGTCCTAGGACAGCAGCGACTGAGCCCTGGAAGCAATGACATGTCCAGCCCAGCACCGGGCACTCAGCAGCTGCTCAACCAATATTTGTGGAATGAATGATTCCAGGGAACAAAGAAACAGGAACAAACAGGATCTGATGTGGAACCCAACTGATGAGGAAGTCACAAGTAGGACATGGATGATGTGCATAATTAGAAAGTGACTGAATAATCAGAGTGAATCAATCTAAGGTGGCTCGGGAAAGACCCCTGAGCTTCTCAAACCTCCCTCCAGCCAAATGCGTTAACAGTGGCAAAGTGGGGGGAGGGACAAGTAAAATAGGGACAGATGCAATCCAAAAATGGCTCATAAAACTTTTGGTCTGGTCAATAGGCTCAACTTTCTCCCCATGAATTCTGAACCCTAAACTGATAATAAATAGCCAAAATGACAATTTTGTCTTAAAAACATACCAAAATGAGTCATTTTAGAATACTGAGGTGAGTGTTTCATAAGCTCACATGCTGCACCTGAACAACCTTCACATCAAATACCAAAGCTCCTCCAGTACCCTGGCTCCTTACCGCACTCGGCCGTGATGGAGGCCAGGCCCCCATACACAAATGGCTTCCAGTTGACAGCTGACATGCTCATGCTGTCCCTCCTCCTTTGATTTATGGAAACATCGCCTCCCACAGGGCTTTTCCTGGACACAAAAGGAAGACATTTCAAAGTCGTTGATTTCTCACACAGGCAGTTTCTTCTCTAAACTCTTTCTTTGGGTTTTATTTGGAGAACTCTGTCAGGTGCTGCTGTGGATTGATGTCCCCCCAAAACTTAACCCCCACTGTGACAGTGTAAAGAGAGTGGGAAATCCTATTAGGTAATTGAAAGGTGGGGCCTTGAAGAGGTGATTGGACTGTGAGGACTATGCCTAGTGAATGCATTGATCCATTCACTGAGTAATAAGTTGGATAGATTAATGATGGTCATGGGCATGGTGCTGAGAGCTTTAAAAGGAGAGCACATGAGGAGCACTGTCTCTGCTTCCACCATTTCACAATGTCATAGCCTGTGTTGCAAAGGCACCAGCAAGGAAGACCCTCACCAGATGTGTTTTCTGGACTTTGGACTTCCCAGCCTCAGAAACTGTAAGCAATACATTTTGTTTTCTTACAAATTACCCAGTTCCTGATATTTTGTTATAAGCAAAAGAAATGGACTAATACAGGTGCGATCATTGAAATCCTCCTGCAACAGTTTCCCAGGGGAGCCTGGCCTTAATAAAGCAAAGCATCCCTATCTCCTAAACTCCAAGTCAGCAAAATGATCAGCAAAATGATAAAGCAAATTTTACTTTATCAGGTGCCTGAATATTCACTCAGACCTCAAGAAGTAATCCACTATGCTGATACCTTGATGTGTGTGCATGTATTCAGCCCCGTACAATGGAGACTATTTTTATCTTAAATCTGTTCTTCTTCGCCCAATGAATATCTGCTACTCATTGCCACTGTCTTAGTGAGTCCCCACAGGAAGGCATCACATTCCTCAGGTGCACTAGTGCATTTTTTTTATAAAAAAAATAAATACATATATATAATATTTAATCCCCAAGATAGGCCTAAAGTGAGGCATTTTATTCAGCTTAGTATGGGCTCTCCCCCATAATTGATCGTGTTGGCTGCTATAATGAGGGTGGTGGTGAGGAATAAACATAGACTCAGAGGTTAAAAGGAGCTTCCCTAGGAGGCAGTCTGCCCCCTTCCTTCATGCCAGGCTGCTCCCAGCTGTTAACATCATGAGTATAAACTAGAAGCAATATGACTGACAAGCAATATGCCCAATGTTTTTAATTCACATGTACTTAGGAATTTCCCAAGTTTACTTTTTTCAAGAGAGGCCTACCACAAATCCCGACTGCCTAGAATGTCAGTTCTCAACAAGGCCAAGGAGCTTGCTAAAGCTAAGAGAAAACATAAGGAATCCAAAGAGGACCTTAAATAAATCTACCAGGGGCTGGCCTGGTGGCGCACTGCTACAGTGCGCCGCTTGGGAAGCGCGGCGGCGCTCCCGCCGAGGGTTCGGATCCTACATACAGACCGGCCGCTCACTGGCTGAGCGAGGTGCAGGAGCAACACCAAGGGTTGCGATCCCGTTGCTGGTCCCGGTCCGGTACGGGTGCGACACTGAGGGTTGCGATCCGTTGCCGGTCACGAAAAAAGACAAAAAGGAAGAAAAATAATAATAAAAATAAATAAATAAATCCACCAATAGTTGTTCCTCATTTATGGATATTAACCAAATTCAGAGTAATTACAAATGAGTAAGGAAGAAGACTCTCGAAGCATGGAACTTGAAAATCATCATATGTTCTTATGTATTTCAGTACCAAAGAGCAAGCCCTGCTCCAAAAACTCCTCTCATCTCCCTGTTATTCTTGAAAATATTTAATAATACCTGTACTTAACTAATTCTTAGCCTTACTAAAGTCAGAACTCATATAATAATTAACACTAAGTTACAGACTATAAGAATACATTAATAATAAATCCATTACACTCCCCACTACAGGCTAAAACATAATAATAATATCCCCATACTGGACAACTGCCAAAAATAATAATAATAATAATAACAATAACAATAATAAATCCAGTAATTCATTTATACGCCGTACTAACTTCCTCAACCATTCTCAGATTTTGCTGATTCCAAGTTAAAAAGCAAAACAATAACTACTTAACAGGGACATGTGGAAGTGCTGTAACTAACAAAATGTTCTATATAAATGATCTGTGGATCCCCTCAACAAGTTTTGGATAGAACAAATATTACCATTCCCACAAACTATGAAGCCCAATCTCACCAAGATGTTTTGCCTAAGGCCACACAGTTGATGGGGGCAGAACTGGGCCTCCAACCCCAAGTGTTCTTTCTGCAATGACTGAGGCTGTACACTATCACAAAGGTAAAAGCATCTTAAAAATAAAGTATCGGGTTGGCCGGTTAGCTCGATTACTAGTGCTGATAACACCAGGGTCCAGGGTTTGATCTCTATACCAGCCAGTCGCCAAAAATAAACAAAATTAAAAATCCACAAGGAGCTTGTGATGATCTAAGATATTCTGTCAATTTTAATTAAGGAGAAAATATTACTAAGCAGAATAAATAAGGTAATGCTGATAGGGTACACATCTTATAAACAATAAAAATGTGTGTAATTTAATTGAAAAATCTTAAGAGAAAATATAATATTCAGAACTTAGTTAGTCAATCTAAACAGCAATTATTTTTCCAACAAATAGTATACAATTATAGTGTTCATATGATTTTTTTTTAGGTTTTATTTTTTGTTTTTGTTTTTTTTTTGGTGGCTGGCCAGTACAGGGATCTGAACCCTTGACCTTGGTGTTATCACCACTGCATTGTAACCAACTGAGCTAACTGGTCAGCCCCCAGGGTTTTTTATTAAAGTGAAATTCATATAACACACAACAAACCATTTCAGAGTGAACAATTCCATGGCACTTAATACATTCACTATGTTGTGCAACCATCACTCTATCTAGTTCCAAAATGTATTCATCACTCCAAAAGGAAACCACTAAGCAGTTGCCCCCATTCCCTCCACCTCCAATAAGATACTTATTTTGGGGGGTGTGAGACTATATATACATCAAACACCTGTATGGAACACAGGACTCCTTATTAGTAGTTCTTAACCTGGCTGCAGAACGTCTTAAAAGTTTAGAAACCAAGGGGAAGGGAAAGGGGATATATGATAGGTTGGTTAATGAACACAAAATAACTTGATAGGAAAAACAAGTTTTATTGGTGTATAGTTGAATGAGGCATCTATAATTAACAATAATTTACTGCATGTTATCAAATGGCTAGAAAAGAGGAGATCAAATGTCCTCATCACAAAGAAATGATTTAGTTTTGCAATGATGAATACACTAATGATCTTGATATGATCATCACACATTGTATACATGTATTGAAATATAACTCTGTACCCCACAAACATGTATAATCAATATGTTTCAATACAAAAAAAAAAATCTGGATGTTAAGTAAGAAATTAAATTTTAAAAAGGTATAGAAACCAGGACCCCACCTACTGAATGAAGCTCTCGGGAACACAGTCCAAGTATCTTGTGTTTTTACTAAAAAATCAGTGAATTAAGTAAATGATGGCCAATTCATGCCATGAACACTGTAATCACCTAAGTTCTTGTTTTAAGTAGTTAATTTTCGGTGACATTCCAGTTGGTTCTTCCTTTTAATCTTATTTAGTAGGGATTTTTTTCTACAATGAATATATATGTATGTAAGGATGTGGAGATGCACACACAAGATATCCTCCAAAATGTCAGCAAAAATTTATCGGAAATGAGATTATAATTGATCTCCAATTTTAAAAAATGTTTTAATTACTTTGTCATATAACCCCAAGCCATCTTACTAATTGATTTTCTAGTAGTCTGCCACTACTTTTATTTGTTTTGCTAGTTTGGTTTTAATATGATTTGGCTTTTTCCTCTAATGGTTTTGATATTAAGTTTTTAGTTAGTTAAATTAAAACCCAGAAGTTCTGGGTTAATACTCATAAGCAAATACTCAGCTAAAGCTCAAAATTGTTGTGGAATTGCTTCCTAGTAGTTTTGAAACACGTGGATGGATCACATACCCATTAATTCCTATTCAGATGTACCACCAAAAACAGTTTTTAAAGGTGAGCTAGTAGGAGGATAAAATCTTTTCGGCCCTTCCCTTTTCCTTTCCAAATGATAGGACTAGATCCCTGAGCAGTTAAGAATATTGTGCCTTCCCAAGTTAATGTTCGCTGAGTACAGGAAAGAACAATTTGACTTACATAAACAACCAGAATGCCTCAGTAGTAGAATAAACACCCAAACAAGAAAAGGCTCTAGTTAAGACTGGAACAGGCAAGCATATGCGCACTAAGCTATACTGGCCACAGCAAGCTGTGACAGGGCTTCAGTTACCTTGGGCTGATGTCTCTGTTCAGGAAACTAACCCGTTTCTTTGTTTTTGAGCTCTTTTTGGAGAAGCTTGCCTCACATACATTCCTTAACTTCAAAATACAGTTTTTCTGGAAAAATCCCAACTCTATCTACTGAACTGCCAAGACATTCAGAGATCGATGTGTCCTTAACAGTCCATAGTATCTGGGCAGCATTTCAGCCCGAGATCCAGGGAACGGATTACAACTTTGCAGAAATTCCAGGGTCAGGCAGTGGTTGTAAATCACTTCGCATTTTGAGCTCTTTTGGCCACACTCTCAGAAGCCAGACTAAAACCCAGTGACCACTTCTCTTTGCTGCATTACGAACACAACACTTAACAATAGTTGTTAAGAATACCTGACATCAGGAATTGCTATACATTTTCCACACAAAGGATTTTATTTAATCATCATAACCCTATGAAATAGATATTATTATCCACATTTCACAACTGAGCAAACAGCCTCAGAGAAGAAAAGTGACTTTCCCTAGTCACAGCACAGAGTATTCAAACTAAGTCTCTCTGAAGGATCAGGTGATCTTTCTTCTATGAGCTACAGCCAAACGCTGTCTTCCAAAGGTTGTTAAAAAATATTGGTGGGTGAGAAGGTCAGGAATTCTACACATTCAGAATAAATGTAGGATTTTTCTTCAGGGCAAATACAAAACTTTCCATTTAAAAAAGTGTTTTCTGAATAGAAATGTCTATACAAATTAAGAGTTCCAAAGGATTCTTTCTACCCTTAAGATACATGCCAACGGGAGCAGACCTATTAGTTCAGTTGGTAAATAACTGAGAGTTGGTGCTGATAACACCAAGGTCCAGGGTTCGATCCCTGTACCGGCCAGCCGCCAAAAAGAAAGGGGAAAAAAAAAAAAAAAAAGATATATGCTAAGTTCAACATCCTATCAATTACATTTTCTCTTACATGGTTACTCAATATTTATTTTCTCCTGACCTCATTTGAACAGCTGTAAAGAGAAGTAACTAAACATAGTACTTGCTCCTGGTACTTCTGAAAGCTTCCTAAGTTTCTGATATAATTAATTCTTCATAATTTCCACTTCACTTGGTGTTTTCCCTTTTCAGTCTGCAGTCTTAAACGGTAATCCCAGTCTCTAAACTTCTGAGTTCACATAAATCTTCTCCCTGCCGGACTGCCCTTTCATGAACTTTTCCTATGTCCTATTCTTTTTAAAGGTGCAGAACGAAAAATAAGCTCACCAGACTTACGAAACGTGGGGTTTAAAAGGAATCTTAGAAATCATATTCCATTTCATGAGACACATGAATTAACTGAGCCCATGGTCACAAAACGTGGCAGGAGCAAAACCAAAACCAGAATTCATGCTTTTCAACTTTCTCACTACACCAGTAGGACAAACCTAGAATGTGCAGGCCAGTTCCTACACTGTTCTGCTATTCTTTACGCAGGAATAATAATGCTGATCATTACCACTGCTTTACATGAAATTACACCTACTAAGGTCCTAAAACCCAGAGCTACATTAACTGCCTGAGCAAAGTCATTTGACCCGTCCTCACAAATGTGAGCCAACCTGACAAGTTCTACGAGCGATTCAAAGTGCAGTCCGAAGCTCGCCGGCGCTGGGGCTGCGGTCTGAATGAACCCACGAGGGGGAGGAACGCAGAGGCAGGAGGAACAGACCGCGGAGCCGGGGGCGAGCGCGGGATGCCAGAACCGGCTTCACACTCGGGTCTTAACGACGCGGAACAGGAACCACCCCACACCGCCAACAGTGGTTCCTGCGGAAGAGGCCCGACCCAAGGCAGCTGCAGCAGCCGGAGGAGCGGGGCCCAGTCCCCGTCCCCGGAACCTCGCGCCCCACCGAGCCCGCCCTGCACGCGAACCCGAGAGTACCGGCAACCCTGAATATGCCCGGCCGCATCGGGGCCCTCCGGAGACCGCAGTCACAATGACGTTCCCAGCTCCGGGCTCCGGGAGAGAGGAGGCCGCAGACACTTACCGGGCAGCGACCCTCACCTCCACCAACCCACGTCCAGCTGCGACCAGAGCCAGAGCCCGCACCAGAGGTGCAGAACAGGCGACCAAGCGGCTGGGGCGGCCCAGGAGCCCCCGCGCGGCCCCGCCCTCAACCTCGGCTCCCATTGGTCGCTTCCGGCACCAGTCACGCGCAAGCCACGCCCCTAGCCGCCCGCGGAAGGGCGGGGCTGGGGGCCGGGGCGGGGCTGAGCCCAGGGCGGGGCAGGAGCCGCGGAGGGGCGGGGCCGAGACCGAGCCGAGTCCCACACCGGATATCCAGCCGGCACTTGCTGGGGAGGGAGCTGGCGGGGACTCTGTTGTCCCTCACGTGGCTTCTGGTCTCCGCTCTTCCGTGAAGGAGAAACTTGGGTAGCTCACCGAGAGCCACGGAAAAGGAGCCTCCTCAAGGGGCTGGTTCTCTGTGTCCACGTGAAGTTCCACAGTAGGAAGTAAATTGCACTTATATCCCAGTTTGTAGTTTGAAAATGTACAAACTGACCGAAATATTGAAAGAACCGTGTTATGAACAGCATACCCTTTATCCAGATGCACAAATGCTAACATTTTGCAACATTTGCGTTCTTGCTCAATATATAGTTTTTTTTCCCCCTCAACCATTGGAAAGTTGAAAACAGCCCAGCTTCGTCCATAAATGCCTCACCATACTCACAAATTTAATACCATTTGAATCATATCATCCAGTATACCGTCCATATTTAAATTCCTTTGTTGTCCCCTAAATGTCACACTCGCACGCTCAATTCAGGATCTGCTGAGGATCATTAATCCGTTGCATTTGATTTCATGTCGCTGTATAAACTCCTTAGTCTAGAACAGTACCCTCGCTTTTTTTAATCTTTCATGAGATTGACATAGTTGAAGTCCAGGCTAATGGTATTGTAGACTGTATCAGTTCTGGATTTATGGGTTTGTTTCCTCATTATTAGATTCCGGTTAAACATTTTAGTGAGAAAAGTAGGAGGTGATGGTGTGTCCTTCCCAATGCTTCACATCGGGAGAAACATGTCGTTCTCACATCATTATCCGTGAGGCCAAGTTCAATCACAAAACCACCCTCTGCAACCGATCATTACTGTCTCTGGGGATAGGCTGAAACTAGGCGGATAGTTTGTCTAACAATCCTTCACCCCATGGATGTAGCACACACTGATGAACACTTAATTACACAGGTTATAAAACGCTGACTTTCCAATTCTATCATTCCATCTACATTTTTTAGCTAGCATTCCTGTCTAAAGAAGAGTAGAGGCTTTTTCCCCCTTTATCTCTTCTTTTCTCCTCCTCATCTTCCTTCCCTTCACAATTCCCCTCTTCTTCCTCCTTTTTGAGTAGTAATGTGGACTCCTGGATTCTTTTTTAATTCAATTATTAAATCAAATACCATTATTATTTTTGTGCTCAAATTGCCCATATTCGGCCAGTGGAAGCCCCCTCACCAGGCTCCTTTGTCCTTTTATATGTCCTACCAATCTTTGAACAGCAATTTCTGGCACAAGACCTACTGTTTGCTGCACTTCCCTTCATATTTTGTACACACACACCCACACACACATATGATGAACAGTATACCCTTATATATTTTTAGCTCCATAAAGCATTTTACTGTACAAATATGTACAGATCTTTAACAGAAAAGAAATGTATACTTCTTCACGGTAAAATAATATTTTGACAAATAGTCAAATAAATGTTCTTTTCTGGGGCAGCGGAGCAGGCTGGTGTGGGGATCTGAAACTGTAACCTTGGTGTTATAAGGCTGTGCTGTAACCAACCGAGCTAATCAGCCAGCCCCTCAAATAAATATTCTTAAAATACAAAAATTCAAATGTGACATACTACTTATAAACAACATATTTAGCTAATACTAAATCTAGTTGTTAACAAGAACTAATTTCTAAGTATGTATGTATGATGTATGAATTTACTCAACTGGTGTTTAGAAGCTCTTCAAGATCTATTCGTAAATGAAAAAGTTAAACAAAATCGTCTTTGCCTCTTCAGTTTAGAGCTGCAGCAGATCAATTGATACGACCCAACTGTACAGGCAGCTCTCATGGTAACCTCCAACTGCGGGGTGGGCCTGTCACAGAGAGGCTGCTGTCCGGGTTACTTTCCCTTTGGCTGTTTATGGTGTATGTGCGTGGAGAGCTCTGTCTTAGCCAAGAAAGAATACAATGCACCGAAGTCTCTGAAAAAGCAAAGAGACTAAAGGCAAGCAATGTTGTGCTTACTCCAGAGCAATGGTGCTAATCCAGGAGGGTCCTCACCAGGCTGATTTTTTTTTTTTTTTTTTTTTTTTTTTTTTTTTTTTTTTTTTTTTTGTCTTTTGTCTTTTTTCCGCGTCCGGCAACAGATCGCAACCCTCAGTGTTGCCCCCGCACCGAACCGGGGACCGGCAACTGGATCGCAAGCCTCGGTGTTGCTCCCGCGCCTCGCTCAGCCAGCGAGCGGGAGCCGGTCTGCATGTGGGATCCGAACCCTCGGACGGGAGCGCCGCCGCGCTTCCCAAGCGGCGCACTATCCAGTGCGCCACCGGACTGGCCCACCAGGCTGATTTTTAAGGGCCTTTTTTGCTTTAGGATTAGGCTTCGTCATTATCGCTGTCTTTGTCATTGTCATTTTCCTCCTTCTCATCTTCTTCCTTCTCCTCTCCAAGCACTTTCAAGTATTTACTAGCTAAAATCTTCGGTAATACACTCTAATCTGCAAGAAACTGCAAAGTTCCAATTCCTATGCAGTATTTGCTAAATCACTGCAAGTCAGTGCTTTCTTCTCCTTTCCACTCCCATGTCAGTAGGAATAGGCGATAGATATTGAACAAAGAGTTCCACTACAGCGTAGGGCCGGCCAGTGGCTCACTCGGGAGAGTGTGGTGCTGATAACACCAGGGACACGTGTTCAGATCCCTATATAGCGATGGCAGGTTAGCTCACTGGCTGTGTCGTGCTGACAACACCAAGCCAAGGGTTAAGATCCCCTTACGGGTCATCTTTAAAAAAAAAAAAAAGAGTTCCACTACAGTGAAAGAAAGGAGCAAAAGACCATTCAAGAATTCCTTTTGGCTCAGAAACAAAATTTTAGTATTCCACTCGAATACATTGTTTCTAAGTGGTTCACCTACAGCTGTAGCGGAGTCAACAACCTGAAGCTGAATATTGACCAAATTTCTCATTTTACCCAAACACCTTTTCTTTCTTTTTTCTTTTCTTTTCTTTAAATATATGAGAGGGGATTTATTAGGGGAATTGGCTCATGCAATTGTAGAGGCTGAGGAGTCCCACAATAGGCAGTCTGCAAACTGGATGCCAATAACATGGCTCGGTCCAAGTCCAGAGGCCTCAGAAGCAGGGAAGTCGATGGTGCCGGTGGTGTTACGTCCGGGCCAAACAACTTTTCTATGCTGGGAACTTACATAAAACCTTCAGCCTGACCTGAAGCAACAACCTAAACTGAGACTTTCTTTCTCAAGGGTTTGACTTTGTTTAAACCATCTAAGTTCAGTTAGTAAGGGATCAAAGAAGTTCCTGCATAAATCTTATTTCCTCAATACTAACAGAATGAAATTGTACACAAAAACACAAACATTCCAAGATGCAATTATTTTGGGGGGCTCTGAGAAAGCATGGCTCTGGCATAAAGCAGGCAAGAAAATCTCTGGTTTCCCACTCCCCATAGCTCTAGTCCAACATGTTGTAGGGACACTACTGAACTAGAAGCAGGGGCCGAAAAACAGAATCTAAGGAAAGTTGAAGCAATTAAGTGTGTAGCTTAAACATGGCCTATCACTACCAAGACCAAATGCACCCAGAAGGGGGCTAGTACAGTTGTAAAACTGAGTTCCCTCAAATTACTATATTCTGGCTAGGGGATGTCCTGCCTAGATGTGGGGCAAAGTTTGGTGGGTGGGCAGGTTCCAGAGCCCCAGACCACCTGGATCCTGGATCCTGCTTCCCGCAGGCGGGATGAAAGACCTAGAGCTGCGGGTGGGCGCCCACCGCCTCCCCAGACCCTGGGACTGCCCACCACGAGGGTTGTGTGGGCCCTCCCCGGGCATTGGAGGAGTTGGAGCCCCCAAACACGGTGAGGAAAGGGAAGGCTTTGCAGCAGCTAGAGTACAGAGATGCATATAGAGACACAGCGAATCCAGAAGCCCGCGCCACCGCCCACAGACCCAGTGCTGGTCGGCTACCCACACATGGAATATTTTTAAATCATGAGTGCATACTGATACCTCCAATTTTTTTTTTTTTTTTGTCTTTTGTCTTTTTCCGTGTCCGGCAACAGATCGCAACCCTCAGTGTTGCCCCCGTACCGGACCGGGGACCGGCAACGGGATTGCAACCCTTGGTGCTGCTCCCGCGCCTCGCTCAGCCAGTGAGCGGGAACCGGTCTGCATGTGGGATCCGAACCCTCGGGAGGGAGCGCCACCGTGCTCCCAAGCGGCGCACTATCCAGTGCGCCACCGGGCCGGCCCTGATACCTCCAATTTAAAATCCAGCACCATAGGGCTCATTCTAGCCTTTCTCTTTCCATACTGGTGTCTTCCTTCTCCCACAGTGAACACCCTGGTCCTGTCAGCATCGATATATTTACTCATTTATTCTATCCTACACAAAATCGGTGAGACTCACATTCCAGTACTCCTGCCAGCAACGAACCTACTTTCAAGATTTCTTGGCAGTTCTTTTAGTCTTTATAATATATCTTCCTAAACTGTGTGCAGAGTGTTATGCTCCGAAGTTGCTTGAATTAATTTGCTTTTCAATATAGTTATCAATTTGATAGTGTTAGATTTGACATTTTTATTTGCATCAATTTTAGAGTTTTTTTGTATTTTTCAATTTTTTTAATGAATAAAGCATTCGTATGTTCAAAATCAAATGTTATAAGTGATACTCAGAGAAGTCTCACTCTTCCTATTTCTGCGCCACATTCCCACTCACCCCGTTAGTACCATCAGTAACCAGTTACCACCTCCTATCAGCAAATAACCATCATTAGTTTCTAGATTGTTCTGTTAACAAAAGAGATCACAGGATCCATTAAAGAGAAAAGGGAGATTTTATTTTTCGGAAAAAGGAAAAAAAGCAATGTTGGAGGAAGGGTCTGGAGAGCCCGATAGTTGGCCTCAACCCACCC
Source organism: Galeopterus variegatus (assembly GCF_000696425.1). Lineage (NCBI taxonomy): Eukaryota > Metazoa > Chordata > Mammalia > Dermoptera > Cynocephalidae > Galeopterus > Galeopterus variegatus. The sequence continues at coordinate 177,330 of NW_007726773.1, forward strand.
CATCCTCCCAGGTTCGTGACTCTGCCACAGGAAAGAATTTGAGGGCAGAGTCATAGTAGACAGTGAGAACTGGTTTAATATAATAAATAAGAGATACACATTGCACAGAGAAAGTGCAGCATAGCTCCAGAGACTGAGCAGAGCCCACTGCAAATTTAGCACAAAAGTAAGAAATACACACTTAAAGTTTAGTACAGGGTGCAGGCTGGCTCAGGAGAGTGAGCAACCACCTGCTAAAAGTTAAGTTTCACACAAAAGTGAACCATAAAAGTAAAGCACCTCAGCCAGTGAAGTACAGGTTCATCCCAGGAAAGTGAGCAACGACCTCGCCTTCTGCTGGGATTGGGCTTTTATAGTTTGGCTATATAATGAATATTCAATTAAGGGGTGGTTCCCAGTTATGTAACATAGTCTTGCACATGCTCATTTGGTCCCTTCTTGGAGCATGTTCATCGGTCAAATTCTGTCACATGTATGGGACACATTCAAGAATATTAGGTGCTCTTGAGCACCTCTAGTGGAAGGTCAGTCAAAGAATAAACTCCCTTCTGCTGAGCATGCCCAGCCACTAGATTTGTATAAGCCAGCCCTTTGTGGTCTCATTTTCCCCTTGTTGTTGCCCAAAATAGGTCTAACTAGCAACAGTAACTTTCCTCTAGGAAAGGGCCTAAAGGGGAAGCCTGAAACCTTGGGGAGTGGCTTGTAACCCAGAGGTGTGTCCTGTAACCCAAACCCAGGGAAATGGAGCACCTCCTATCTCAAAAGAGAAAAAGGACAATCTGCAGATTGGGGACCACAGGCCCTGGCTAGACCGAAGATAAGCATGCGGGGAACAAAGGAAGAAAGCTAGTAGTTATGCCTCCCAATATCAGGTCACATGCATATTTAGTGAGTTTAGAGGAATGCTATACTATTCAGAGACTGTACATATGCACAACAAGTGAACGCATCACAAAGGTGTGTTATTTCACTGGCTACATAAGCTGGCCGTGGCTGGTTTTGATGCGGCCTCTCATCAGAGAAGAGGGAGAAGAATGTCCTTGGAGTCCATTTTCTGTCTAATTGGAGCCATAGTGGGCCCTTGAGAATGAGAAGGAGGGGGTCGCTGGCTGCTGCAAGGTGGAGTTGTTGAAGGTGAATGTACAATTCTCAGCTATAGATGATTTGGCCTTATCTTCTGAGAGTTGGCCTTTATTTAGTTACAGAAAAGAAAACTACATAACAATGAGATGCATACTTGCAAGCCAAGAAATACATATCTGTCTGTCCTTTGGGTGCATTTTAACATTTCCATTCCCCTCAAATTAAGAGAGAGAGAGAGAATATATGTTGTGTGTGTTGGGGGGGGGTACTAAAAAAAGTTCATGGAAAGGACCAGCCCGTGGCTCACTTGGGAGAGTGCGGTGCTGATAACACCAAGGCCACAGGTTCGGATCCCTATATAGGGATGGCCGGTTGGCTCACTTGGGAGAGCCTGGTGGTGACAACACCAAGTCAAGGGTTAAGATCCCCTTACCAGTCATCTTTAAAAAAAAAAAAAAAAAGTTCATGGAAAGATTCATGCTATCTTTTAGTTCTATCTTTCCACGAGCTTTCTGAAATATATGTCATCTATTGCTGTATAACGAGTTACTCCAAAACTTAGCAGCTTAAAACAACAAACTTTTTGGGCCGGCCCAGTGGCGCACTCAGTAGAGTGTGGCGCTTGGGAGTGCTGGGGCGCTCCCATGGAGGGTTCGGATCCCGTATAGAGACCGGTCCGCTCGCTGGTTGAGCGCGGTGTGGGCGCGACACCGAGGGTTGTGATCCCGTTACCAGTCACGAAAAATGACAAAAAAAAACAACAACAAACTTTTATTATCTCGTGGTTTCTGTGGGTCAGAAATCCAGGAGTGGCTTAGGTAGGTGCCTCTGGCTCCAGGTTTCTCACAAAGCTGCAATCCAGGTGTCACGCAGGGCTGCAGCCATCTTAAGGCTTTCCTGGTGGAGAGCTGCTTCCAAGTTCACTGGCTGTTGGCAGGCCTCTGAAGATCCTCTTTCTTTCAAGCTCACCCACATGACTGTTGGCAGGCTTTAGGTCCTCACTGGCCATTGGCCGATGTATTGGTTTCTGGGGCTGCCATAACAAATTACCACAGACTGGACGGCTCAAAAAAAAAACAGGAATTTATTCTCTTACAGTTCTGAAGGCTGGAAGTCTGAAATCAAGATGTCAGCAGGACCATGTTCTCTCAGAAGGCTCTAGGGGAAAATCTTTGTTTGCATCTCTGCCTCGCTCTAGCTTGTGGCAGCTGCCAGTGATCCTTGGTGTTCGTTGGCTTGCATCAGCATCTCTCCAGTCTCTGCCTCTGCCTCCACGTGATGTTCTCCCCTCTGTGTGTATGCCTCTATGTCCAAAATTCCTTCTTATAAGGACACCAGTCATTTGATTAGGACCCACCCTAATCCAGTAAGACTTTATCTAACTTAATCACCTGTGCGAAGACCCTATCTCCAAATAAGGCCATAGTCACAAGAATCTGGTGGGTTAAGACTTCAACATATTTTGGGGGAGGTCACAGTTCAACATACAATAGCCAAAAATATGAGTTTCTTGTATCATGGGCCTCTCCATAAAACTGCTCACAACAAAGCAGCTTACTTCACCCTAGAGACAGAAAGGGAGAAAGAGCTTTCAAGACAGAAGCCACAGTTTTTTCGACATAATCTAATATTGATGTCACACTGCTTCTGCTGTATTCTATTTGCTGGAAACAAGTCAATAAGTTCACCCCACATTCAAGGGGAAAGGATTGCATACAGGCATGAATATCAAGAAGCAGGAATCCTTAGACGTTTTAGAGGCTGCTTACCACAATGTATATATTTTTTTCTTCTTTTTTCTTACATAAGAAGTAGCACACTTTATTCCCCCTTGCTCTTTTCACTTAATATACAACATACCCTAGAAATCACTCCAGAGGTCCCAGAAGCCTTCCTCATCCTTTATTCATCCGCAGCACATTCTCCGTGGTGTGGATGGACCCCCGTCAGCTTCCTGCGGTGTAACAGACAGAATTCCAAGATGTCTCTCAAGTTTCTTGGCCCCTGATGTACACACACCTTCTCCCAATTATTCAACCAAGCACTAATCTAGGTTCTCCTGTGAAAGGATTTTTCATATGTAATTAAGGTCTGAAATCAGTTGACCCTGTGATAAGGAGATTATCCAGTGGGCCTAATCACATTAGCCCTTTAAAAGCAAAGAGTTTTCTCTTGCTGATCACAGAAGGGTGAAAGGTTCAGAAAAAATTGGTACTGAGATGAGAAATCAGGCTAGAAAGTGTTTATTGGCACAGGCAGCGCTGTGAGGCATGGGGACAGAACCCAGCCCGCGCTCCCCCTGGGGGCTGGGCTTATATTTCTTCTTGTGGTGAGTTCCGTTGTTCTGATTGGCAATAGCTTATGTTAACGAGGAGTTAAATGAAATGTCCAATGGGAGTTGTTGAGGCTTTATATTAATTAGGTGATTTTTAGGTTAGTGATTATTGTTTCCCTTAGTATGTAAAGTAGGGTTTCAGAGGTGACTAATAGCATGGAATTGTGTCGTGGTTATGAGCTCCTTTGTCTTTAATTTACAGGAAAGTCCCATAGGGGCGGGAACCACCATTCTGAGTATTTTTGGGTGGTCCTTCCCGAATCTAATAAAGGGGAAGTCAGAGATTCTTTCATTTATTTATGTTTCCTGAAGGAAATCGGAGATTTAAATCACAAGAAGGATTTGAGGCACCATTGCTGACTTGAATATGGAGGAGTATCAAGGAATGCAGGTGGCCTCTAGGAGCTGAGTGGCCCCAATTGACACCAGCAAGGAAACAGCAACCTTAATCCTACTGCCACAAGAAACTAAATCCTGCCAACAGTAAGGAGGAGTTTGGAAGCAGATTCATCATCCTTAGTTCTCTACAGGAGAACTAAGCCCATCCGACACCTTGAATTCAGTCTTGTGGTACCCTGAGCACAGAACCTAGCCATGACATGCCATGCCAGACTTCTGATCTAAAGGCTGTGAGCTAAGAAATGGCTGTGGTTTTAAGCTGCTAAGTTTGTGGCAAAGTATTATGCAGCAGTCAAAAGCTAATATATATATATGGCTTATAGGTTGTTTACAATATTTTGCTATAACAAATAATGGTATAATGAATAAACTTTTTTGTGTATATTGTTTTTGTTGCAGGAGGTATAGCTTCAGAATTCCTGCAAGGGGGATTGCTGGGTTAAAGAGTAACTGCTTATGTATAAAACTGCATTTATTGATGCAAAGTGCTACTCCAGGGATGTTCACATTCAGACCTGTTATTTCCACTTTACAGATGAGGGAACAAAAGTTTTGTAAGGGAACTGGCCTGTGCCAGAACCAGGGCCCAGAACTATCTCTCACCCATTTACTTCTGTTTCTGTAGTTCAGGCCCCAGGTTGGGCTTAAACAATCCCTTTTCTGTCCTCCAACTTGGACTCTAGGTGAGTCCCTGGAATTTCACCCACAAACTGTTTTGAAATCAATACAGTTTAGGCCCATTTAAGGTGTCACCTGAATCCTGACCATCAAAACAAATACAATCCCAGCCTGTGGGGGACAGTCATCGGAATGCTTTCCTTTCTAGGGCAGGAAAATAAGTACGTGGCTTTTTCCGCCCCTACTCTCACCTCACCAGGTGAGCAGTAATGAATCATAGCTGCTCTAACAAGAACACCTGGATAGGCAAGTATTCCCAGCTGGTTTACTGGAAATGAGCCAGTAAAATGCTTTATCATTATATCTTATAGCAGTGGTTCTCAATCAGGAGGTTTTGCCCCCCAGGAGATATTTGGCAATGTCTGGAGTTTTTTGATTTTCACAACTGGGTGCTTCCTATTGGTGTCAAGTGGGTAGAGACCAGGGATGCTGCTAAGCATCCTACAATGCCCAGGGCAGACTCCCACAATAAAGGATTATCAGATCGGCAATAGCACTGAAGTTTGAGAAATCCTGTTGCGTAGGAATGTTGTTTTGGCATGTTTTTCTTGGCTACAGGTGTTTTGTTGAGAACGCAGCTTTTGTGTAAGCCAGAAAGTGGTCGTATAAAATACTCGCAGCTCACCAAACATGCAAATACCCACTTTCAGCTCTGTGACTTGGCACATGCTACATTGCACCTGCTGAGTTGTTGCTCTTGCTAATTCCTTCCTATCCTTCAGGCCTCTTTGGACATCGTCTCTTCCTGGAGGTCTCTCTTACTCCCCTAAAACTAGGCGAAGTAGGTGCTCCCTATGTGCATCCATGCTGCTATCAGAACAGTTACCACACTTCAGTAGAATGATCAGGGTTGCTTGTCAGTCTTCCCACCAGCCAGTGAGCTCCCTGGGGTAGGGACCCAGCCTTGCTCACTACAGTATTCCAAGTGCTCAGCACAGCACCCAGCATGGAAGGCACCCAATGAATATGAGCACTTTTGAGGAGTCTACATAATTTGGGGGCTGGCGGGGAGATGGAGGTCCTTCCCCATTGATATCACCACAGTTGCGAGCCCTGCTCAAAGTACATCTGCTTCCTTAGGTGTGTTCCAGTAGAGAAAAATGTTAAGAATACTTCAGGGAATCCCACATGAAGTCTGGTGAGCTGTACTTGGAAATCTAGTTTATTTAATTTTGTTACTCTCTGCATTTGTTTATTTTAATGTCCTTCTTAAGTTTACGCCCAGGTGTAAGCAAACTACGGCCCATGGGCCAAATCCATCCAGCTGCCTTTCTTCGTATGGCCCTGGAGCTAAGAATAGTTTTTACATTTTTTAATGGTTACATATTAAGTGTAATATCCTTGATTTTGCCTTCTGGCCCGCAAAGAGTAAAATCCTTAACAATCTGGTTCTAGAGAAAATGTTTGCTGACCCCTTCACTAGCCTTTAGCAAAATTTGCATTTAAATACTATAGTCAGGTCTCAGCTGTGCTTTGGCTATTCCGGTCTTTTGGTAAAGGGAGCCTTGTGATAGCCTGTAGTAACAGAAGCAACTGTCATGAGATCCTCATGAGACCTCCTGGCAGCCTGACAGGACAGACTTGCAACACAATTCTCTTTATATAATCAGTGCAGTTTACACACCTACCCAAATTCTCTTGCACCTTTAATTTAAAATTACAAGTATGAGGGGCCAGCCCATGGCTCACTTGGGAGAGTGTGGTGCTGATAACACCAAGTCAAGAGTTAAGATCTCCTTACAGGTCATCTTTAAAAAAAAAAATTGCAAGTACAAAACCAATTGCACATTTCAAATTGAAATCAAAAGGTAATCTGTCAGATTCTCTAAAGAGGATACTATCACACTTGTTGGGAAAATAGAATAATTTAATCGGGCCCCCCTCGCATTAGGTCCACTTGGGGGTGGTGAGGCACATTCTTTGTAAGCAAGTTGTTTGTGGGTGGTTAGTGTGTATGCACAGCGCCACCACCTGGCTGGTGTTTTGGAATTATCTCATGTATTTTCTCAGACCACGATGGATTAAAATTAGAAATCAATAACAAACAAAATTCTGGAAACTATACAAACACATGGAAACTAAACAGCATTCTACTTAATGACATATGGGTCCAAGAAGAAATCAAACAGGAAATCAAAAAATTTATTGAAACTAACAAAAATAATGATACATCATACCAAAACCCGTGGGATACTGCAAAGCAGTACTAAGGGGGAAATTTATCGCATTAAATGCTCACCTCAGAAGAATGGAAAGATGGCAAGTGAACAACCTAACACTGCACCTTAAAGATCTAGAAACACAAGAACAATCCAAACCCAAAGTTAGCAGATGGAAAGAAATCATTAAAATCAAAGCAGAACTTAATGAAATTGAAACCCAAAAAACAACACAAAAGATCAACGATTCAAAACGTTGGTTTTTGAAAAGATAAATAAAATTGACAAACCATTAGCATGACTAACTAAAAAAAGAAGAGAGAAGATCCAAATAACACAAATTATAAATGAAAAAGGTGATATTACAACTGATACATCTGAAATACAAGGAATCATTCGAGACTACTATAAACAACTATATGCCAACAAATTTGAAAATCTGAAGGAAATGGATAAATTAGTGGACACACACACGCTCCCAAAACTGAGCCAAGAAGATGCAGAAAATCTGAACAGACCAATAACAATAAAGGAGACTGAAGCTGTTATCAGAAGGCTCCCAACAAAGAAAAGCCCAGGACCAGATGGATTCACAGCAGAATTTTACCAAACATTCAAAGAGGAATTAACACCAATTCTTTACAAACTATTTCAAAAGATTGAAACAGAGGCAAATCTCCCAAACTCATTCTATGAAGCAAACATCATCCTGATACCAAAACCAGGTAAAGATATAACCAAAAAAGAAAACTACAGGCTGATATCCTTGATGAATATAGATGCAAAAATCCTCAATAAAATATTACTGAACAGAATACAGCAACACATACATAAAATTATTCACCACGATCAAATGGGATTCATCCCAGGGA
>NW_007726773.1:184865-186444 GCF_000696425.1 Galeopterus variegatus
AGATTGAAACAGAGGCGAATCTCCCAAGCTCATTCTATGAAGCAAACATTATCCTGATACCAAAACCAGGTAAAGATATAACCAAAAAAGAAAACTACAGGCTGATATCCTTGATGAATATAGATGCAAAAATCATCAAAAAAATACTAGCCAACTGAATACAGCGACACATACGTAAAATTATTCACCGTGATAAAGTGGGATTCATCCTAGTGATGCGAGGTTGGTTCAACATATGCAAATCAATAAATGTGATACACCATATTAATAAAATCAAACACAAGGACCATAGATGCTGAAAAAGCATTTGATAAAATTCAACATTCATTCATGACAAAGACCCTCTATAAGTTAGGTATAGAAGGAAAGTATCTCAACATAATTAAAGCCATATATGATAAACTCACTGCCAATATCATCCTGAATGGGGAAAAGCTGAAAGCTTTTCCTTTAAGAACAGGAACTAGACAAGGAAGCCCTCTCTCACCACTCCTATTCAACATAGTGTTGGAAGTACTAGCCAGAGCAATCAGAGAAGAGAGCAAGGGCATCCAGATTGGAAAAGATGAAGTCAAACTGTCCCTGTTTGCAGATGACATGATCCTATATATCGAACAGCCTAAAGCCTCTACAAAAAAACTCTTGGAATTGATAAATGATTTCAGCACAGTAGCAGGATACAAAATGAACACACAAAAAACATTAGCATTTCTATTCTCCAATAGTGAACATGCAGAAAGAGAAGTCAAGAAAGCTTGCCCATTTACAATAGCCACCAAAAAAAAAAAAAAAAAAAATCTTAAGAATTGAGTTAACCAAGGATGTGAAAAATGTCTATAATGAGAACTACAGGGCCGGCTCGTGGCTCACTTGGGAGAGTGTGGTGCTGATAACACCAAGGCCCCAGGTTCGGATCCCATATAGGGATGGCCGGTCAGCTCACTGGGTGAGCGTGGTGCTGACAACACCAAGTCAAGGGTAAAGATCCCCTTACCGGTCATCTTTAAAAAAAAAAGAACTACAAACCACTGCTGAGAGAAATTAGAGAAGACACAAGAATATGGAAAGATATCCCATGCCCTTGGATTGGAAGAATCAACATTGTGAAAATGTCCATAGTACCCAAAGTGATATACAAATTCAATGCAATCCTCATCAAAAATCCAATGACATTTTTCTCAGAAATGGAAAAAAAACTATCCACACATGTACATGGAATAACAAAAGACCACACATAGCCAAAGTAATTCTGAGCAAAAAAAATAAAGCTGGAGGCATAACACTACCTGATTTTAAACTATACTACAAAGCTATAATAACCAAAACAGCATGGAACTGGCATAAAAACAGACACACTGATCAATGGAATAGAATAGAGAATCCAGAAATCAACCTACACACCTACAGCCATCTGATCTTTGACAAAGGCACCAAGCCTATACACTCGGGAAGAGACTGCCTCTTCAGCAAATGGTGCTGGGAGAACTGGATATCAATATACAGGAGAATGAAACTAGACCCATACCTTTCACCATACACTAAAGTCAACTCAAAATGGATTAAAGAATTAAATATACAC
>NW_007726773.1:187208-189809 GCF_000696425.1 Galeopterus variegatus
TCACATGTTCTCACTTATTTGTGGGAGCTATAAATAAATAAATAGATACACACAAAAAAAACGGGGGATGGGGAGGGAAGAAGACATAACAATTACAATTCCTTGAAGTTGATATGACAAGGGAACAGAAAGGACATTGTTGGGAGGGAGGGGGGAGAGGGAGGAAGAATGGAGGTTTCAGTAATTGGCCACAATAATCAACTACATTGTATATTGACAAAATAAAATAAAATTTGGAAGAAAAAAAAAGCAAGTACAAAACCAATTGCACATTTCAAATTGAAATCAAAAGGTAATCTGTCAGATTCTCTAAAGAGGATACTATCACACTTGTTGGGAAAATAGAATAATTTAATCATGCCCCCCTCGCATTAGGTCCAGTTGGAGGTGGTGAGGCATATTCTTTGTAAGCAAGTTGTTTGTGGGTGGAGTTAGTGTGTATGTGCAGCACCACCACCTGGCTGGTGTTGGCTCCCTCACATCCGCTCCCCGTGGCCATGCTCTCAAACCTTAGGCTCCAAGGACCTTTTCGCCAGTTACCTAGCTCATAGACCTGCATGTGAGAGGTCTGGTGACCCAGTCTGTGAACAAGCTTGAGGGGTCTGTGAGCTCCAGACCCAGGTCTAGCTCAACAACACTTCACATAAATAACAAACATATGCAGATTGCCTTACATGTAATGGTTAGTACAAAAATATCAGTACTATGGGTTTGATTTATCTTATTATTTCTCTATTTAATTCTAAACCTTTCTGGAGTTATTTGACCATCTAACTAACAACAGATTAACCAGCTCAGATCAGCTAAATAATTGGATAATGAAAAAAATCAGGGTATTAATTAGATTCTTTATCTTGAAGAGACGTGAGACTGGGACCCAGGACCTGGGAGCTTACACTGTTGTGTGTCCCCTTTATATAGGGTAATTGTGTCTGATATATCAGCAGGGACCTCAAGTCTAAGCATTTTTGTTGAAATTTAGTGTCTTTACCTTCATCCCTGGGCATTTTCCTCCCAGTTACACCCTTACCTTACCTTGTGTCCTGCTTAACGTGTTTTTATTTTTGTTGTTGTTGTTGTTTTGTGTAATTAAAGATCACAATTGGGCTTATTGCAATTCTAGAATTGGGCAACACATTACTCCATAAAATAGAATAAGTGTTCCAATGAGCTGAGTAAAAGAGGGTGGCTTTATAGACAGAAAATGGGCTGAAGAAAGCAGGAACAAAGAACAAACTGTAGATTGGTTATTTCAAAGTTACTTTCCTTGTAAGGCACACAGAGACAGAACGATAGAAAAGTAACTGATCATTCAACATCAAATTACTTCGGGTTACTTCTCTTGTGTAAGGATTAAAACAGAAGGATCTCTTTTATCATGCCTATTAAAGATTTAAACTGGCCTGTTTGGGAAATTGGCTGTTAGCTTTCTCTCCAAGACAACAATTGAGCTTGGATTGGTGATGTGGAATTTTAGCAGGGGTGACTCTATTTTAATTTTTTAGTCTGGTCTGTTGGGATATGGTATAAGAACTTAGTCCAAAACAATGGCTTCCCATAATTTTTATTTAACAAGTCTCCTCAATTTTCATTTAACGATTGGAGTATCAGTGCTACTCTCAGTTACCATCATTCTGAGTTTACAGCTTCAGCATGCCATTCACAGGTTAAGGTGTCTTCCTCATTGTCATGCATTTCTTTGAGTTTTTGTCATCCCAGCACATTTTACATTGAACCATTTGATAAGAGACCATTTGATGTTGGATGATGGCTGCATACAAACATTTAAAGCTTTTGAGAGAATACAGTGCACCAGGGAGACTACTATAATGACTATCAGGATGATAATACCAATAGTTTGGAGCATGCTCCTTAGCCAGGGTCCCCATGAAGAAAACCAACTACAATTGAAAGGGCAGATGAGGAGTCTACCCATTGGTGATTGTGGGAGAGAGTGATGCTGGGCACTGTCTACTCTGCCATCTTGACCGGAAATCCTCAAATTGGACTTTTAAAAACCTCTCGATGTTAGGAAACCAAACCAGGGCAGACATTAGTGCCAGAGACCAGCTCCAGTCGAGTTTGCAGGTCCTTGAAAGAGGGATGAGGAAGCTGGCGAAAATAAAAAACACAGACAGAGACCTCAGTGCATCAGTATGCATGTTCTCTCTCTGCGGGCTGTCAGCATGTTGCAGCTGGAGCACAGTAGAGCATGAGACAATGCCTTTTATTTAGTTTTTTCTCTGCAGGGGTTTTTTGGCTACTATTTTTATTACATCAGCAAGCTTAATAATTCAAAAAGGACAGGGGAAGCCAGTTTTTTTTTTTCCTTCATTAGCACGTCTCAGGTGATAAGCTCATGCTTCCTCCTTTTGGTATCAGGTTATCAGAGTGGGACCATGTTCTCATTGTCTTGAAGTTAACCTGTGACCTTTTCCAGTTGGCAAGCTGTGGTTAATATCTACCCTATTAACAGGGTGGGACTATTGCAGTTACAAAGTGATAGACAGTACTATCATATGACCTATGTCTATTGCTAAATGTCCCAACACCTGATTCTTAATGATTTATTTAAAACTGGACACCACCAAGTAAAGGGGG
>NW_007726773.1:189819-190185 GCF_000696425.1 Galeopterus variegatus
ATTGATTTTATGTTCTAATGGAATGAACCTACTGTTCATATGGAAAAAGAACAGTGGATATTTGAGCAACGTTATTATGCATATCTTGAGGTTATGCATTCTCTGTGGCCCTATAATCTTGATCTAAATGTTAAAGTGTCCTTGCTCACAGCACCATCCCTCACAAAACTAGGTGCACTCTTATTTTTCTAAGATCTAATTTTGCAGGTTTAATAATTTTACAGCATATATTTTTATCCCAATACCTGATTCTTAATGATTTATTTGAAACTGGACACCACCAAGTAAAGGGGGTTCTACAGTTTTGTTCCTATATACTTAATTTGTCCCAATCATATAATTTCTCATTAATGCCAACCATTCTCT
>NW_007726773.1:190878-213594 GCF_000696425.1 Galeopterus variegatus
TTTGTGTTATTTTTATAATCTTTTGGGAATTCAGAGAACTGCCATGCTAACCAAAATATCAGAAGAGAAGGCAAAAGCTACAAAGCCGAGGCAGGCAGCCCTTCTGGTTGCAGCAAGTGCTCGTAGCTGTGGCCTTGCCAGCAGCTCTCCCTCCAGCGGCCCTGCCAGCTTGGAGAGGACAGCCCAAGCTGACTCCTTTAGGACCCTGTCATGGCATGGACCACGCCACATTAGACTTTGCCTGCTGTGTCTAATATCTAGAAGTTCTTGGGTTTGCCAGGAAGTGACAACGTTTTACTCACTCTCTGTAAGACTGAAAACCCTGGAAGCCAAGCATTCTATGCACATTTTCAAATATGACATTCCAGTCAAAGCTTTGGTAATATAACTAATATTTCCAATTGTATCCTAATAAAGAGAACAGATATTGCCATAAAAATAGAAATACTCACAAATAGTTTCCAAATTCTGCAGGGATCAGGTAGAGAGAAAAAGAAAATGTTTCTGTTTTTGTTTACATAAATATGCTTTCCAAATTTCTGTAAGCTATAGGTAGCTTTTAAAAAAGTTTTCTTTGAGGGCTGGCCCGGTGGCGCTCTGGAGAGTGCACCGCTTGGGAGCACGGCGGCGCTCCCGCCGAGGGTTCGGATCCCATGTGGAGACCGGTTCCCGCTCACTGGCTGAGCGAGGTGTGGGCGCAACACCGAGGGTTGCAATCCCGTTACTGGTCAGTAAAAAAGACAAAAAGGAAAAAAAAAAAGTTTTCTTTGATCTGCAAAACAAAACATTAAAAGAATCAGCAATGTTTCAAATTAAAGAAGACTTTAAAACCCATAATTCTTCTTCATGAGTTCATTCAGTATCATGTAATTAATTCTTGCTGTGATCTTGGTTAGCGACTTCACAGACTCATCAGTTTCTTCACCAGAATTTTAGAAATTCAGCCCAATGGTATGAACTCAAAGTTACTAGAAACCTATACTTGTCAGAGTTCATTCTTTCCATGAAGTTCCTTGAAGTCACAACACTTTAGGAGAATAATGTATCCTGCTTTAATATTTATAGCCTAATTTTGGTGGAAGGAGAGAGAGAGAGAAACAGATCACATTTAAAAGACTAAAAACTGAACTGACTGGTTAGCTCAGTTGTTTAGAGCGCAGTGTTATAACAAAAAGGTCAAGGGTTCAAATCCCCTTACCGGCCAGCCACCAAAAAAAAAAAAAAAAAAGAAGACAGGGTAAAGAAATCTCAGGAAAACAGCAACCAGTCCAGGTTGGAGCAAAGAGATCCCTCTCTTCCTACAAAGAGATCCTGAAAATAAATTGCCAAGAAAAAAAGTGAAACTGATAACATCACCTGATATTTGTGAAGATTTTTTTTTTTTTTTAATTAAAAGATGACTGGTAAGGGGCTCTTAACCTTGACTTGGTGTTGTCAGCACCACGCTCTCCCAAGTGAGCAAACCAGCCATCCCTATATGGGATCTGAACCCATGGCCTTGGTGTTATCAGCACCACACTCTCCCAAGTGAGCCACGGGGCCAGCCTGTGAAGATGTTAATAAGAGGTTTTATACTTCTAATGGACAGTTTGAGGATGAATTAGAAATAGGTACCCAGAAAATTAGGCCAAAAAATTTTTAATGAAAGCAATTATTAATTCCAGGAAGAGCTGGCTGGTTAGCTCAATTGGTTAGAGTGTGGTGTTATAACACCAAGGTCAAAGGTTCGAATCCCCATACCTGCCAGCTGCCAAAGAAGTAAACAAAAAAGCTTAATTCCAGGAAAAGCCAGAGGTTATATAAAAAAAGAAAAGTAATTATAGTATACTACATGGCTCAGCTATGAATAACACTTACAAAGCCAGAGTAATAAAAACACTACCTATTGATTTAATCAAAAAATTTTGATATAATTATAATTAGAAGATAGTGATGAACTCTGTGTGTCTGTGTGAGTGTGCATGTGTGAGTGTGTGTGAGGGGTGTATGAGCTGGCATAAAAAGTAAATCTTTGAAGGTTTCAGTTGGTCAGAACATGGTGTTATAACACCAATGTCAAGGGTTTGGATCCCCGGCCTTTTTTTGGCAGATTCCAGCCACCAAAAAAAAAAAAAAAGACCATTCCAAAATCTCAGTGGCTTGACAAAGTGAAGTTTATTGGGCCCTCTTTCCCACACCCATCAGAACAGTAATGAGGCTTTGCTCCATAATGTCACTAAGGGACACAGGCTCCTTCCTTCTTGTAATGCAGCATCTTTATACATGGCATCCAAGGTCATTGTGGAAAAGGAAGAGAAAGTGCGTGGAGAAGGCACACTTGCTCTTTTACCACCTCTGGTCACAACCCATTGGCAAGAACTAGTCACAAAGCCTCACTTAAATACAAGGATGCTGGGAAATGTCTAGCTGTATATCCAGGGAGAGGAAATGGATTTTGGTGAACATATGGCCAGTGTCTGTCCAATTCTGGTGGCATGTAGTTCCATGAGGGCAGGCTTATGAGAGTAACTAGTCACCTATGCTCACTCTTGTCTCCCCTATCCACCTCCACAGAGCAGAGTGATCTCGATCAAGTCTTCCTACTGCTTAAAGGTCTATAATAATTTTCCATTGTAATTAACATAAAACTCTAAACCCTTAACATGACCTGGGGGCCTGTATGGTCTGGATTCTCTTACCAATGTCCCCTTCCTCACACTCTGAACTCCAGCTATAGTCTTACCTCCAGCTCGTCAGGTGCGCCAACCTCTTCTTTATTCTGTAAGTCATGCGCAGGTTGTTCCCTCTGCTTGGCATCCGCCCTGCTCCCTCTTTTTACAAACTGATATTTACTCGTCCTTTAGTCTCAGGTCTAATATTGTTTCCCCCAAAAGGCCCATTGTGGTAGGCAGAATAATGGTCCCTAGAGATGTCTATGTCCTAATCCCCAGACTCTATGACTACATTAGGTTACATGGCAAAGGGGAGTTAAGATTGCAGATGGTGTTAAGTTGGCCAATCAGCTGACCTTAAAGTGGGAGGATTGTCCAGTGAGCCCAATGGGATTACAGGGTCCTTATAAATGGGAGAGGGAGGCAGAAGAGTCAGAGAAAGAGATGCGACTATGGAGTCAGATTAGAGTAATTTGATGTGAGAAGAACTCAACCCACCATTGCTGACTCTGAAGATGGAAGGAAGCCATGAGCCAAAGAATGTGGGCAGCCTCGAGAAGGTGGAAAAGACAGGGAAGCAGTTTCTCCCCTCGAGCCTCCGGGAAGGAACACAGCCCTCCTGACACCTTGGTTTTAGCCCAGTGAATCCCATTTCAGACTTCTGACCTCCAGAACTATAAGAGAATAAATCTGTGTGGGTTTTTTTTTTGTTTGTTTGTTTGTTTGTTTTAAAGATGACCGGTATAAGGGGATCTTAACCCTTGACTTGGTGTTGTCAGCACCACGCTCTCCCAAGTGAGCTAACTGGCCATCCCTATATAGGGATCCAAAACCGTGGCATTGGTGTTATCAGCACCACACTCTCCCAAGTGAGCCACAGGCCAGCCCTAAATCTGTGTTATTTTAATCCACTAAATTTGTAAATTTTTACAGCAACAGTAGGAAACCGATCCACCCTTCCTGACCTCTGACTCTCCCGTCTCCCTGCCATGTTAACTGGGCATGCATCTCCTTTTCTCTCTCAATAAGCCCTCTGTTCTTCTCCCCTTGCTGGCATGGATCTCAGGCAGGCCCATGCCTGGGCTTTCTGGGGCCCAGACCTCCACTTCACCCAGTCTCATGGCAAACACTCAAGAATGCGTTGGGTTCCCCCCACCACCACCGAGTATTTTGCACCCGTTGAATTGACAGGCAGAACAGTCAGACGGGGAGAGAATAAAAGAACACAAGCCCCACCGTGAAGATGGCTGAGAAGGCTCCTCGCCTGCTGAATCCTCTGCCTCAACCAACTTTCAGCATGTAGATTTGTCACCCTAGTAGTGAAAACTTAAAAGGTTACTTATCTTCTTTATGATTCTCAGTTTCCTTAAAAGCAAAATAAATGGTCGTATTTTCTTCAGAGGGTTTTGGTAAGAATTAAAGGCGACAAATGAAATAATTACCACAGTGCTCTGCGTGTAATAGCCATTACTGCTGCCATTGCTATCATTACCATCGTCGGGATCATCATCCCATATGTCTCTTTCATGTTATACACAAAAGATCCACTACATTTAGCCAGAACCAATATTGCGAAACAGCTGAGTCTAAAGTTAAAACCTTTAATATTTCTTAGTAATTTGTCCTGAGGTTTATACTCAGTACTTTCCATAAATTTTTATCGAGCAATACAATTTCAAACATACAATATTAATAGGAACCAAAATGGTTCTTACTAATTATGATGCCTAGTTATATCTATGGGACACTAAGAAAGCTAATCAATCCAATGTCTTAAAAAAAAAAATCCATCTGAGCCTTCACTGGAATTGAGCCAGTACAGAATAGGGACACGCCCCAGGGAGGCTGTCATCCATCTTCAGACTGGCTCAGCCAGCGCCTGTGCACTAGGAGGAACGAAAGTGCAGGTGACCTAGACAGCCTTCCACCCAAGACGCCAAACTGCAAAGGACAAACTTATGGGAAACGGACCCCACTGCACCTGCCCCAAAACTTTCAGAAACTCAGGGACACCTGACAGGAAGCTGATGCAACCTCGCATTGGCCTATTAGGCCTTAATTACCCAGATCCTCCCCACAGCTAAATATTCCACCCCCATCTCTGAGCAACATATAAACCCTCCCCCTTAGAATCTGGGGGGCCTGCATTTCTCCTTTGTGGGGACACCCACACACAATTTCCACACGTACCCTGGACTTGAGCTTTGTCATAAAGTCCTATTATGTTCCGTTTCTCTGTCCCTCTCTTCCTTTCCTTTCGCCATTCCCATGAAAGATTGTTTTTTCAAGGATAGACCAAGAACCTGGAACTGCCGCCCCGTAACAGAATTGTCTTCATTAATTTTTTATCCTATCATCTGGGTTAATATTTTACTTTCTTTCTCAGTTGCCTTCATGTAGATATGGCCAAAGCAAACCATCCGACTTAGTTTATCAGAAGCAAAATTTAAAAGGCAAATCGCAACGTCTGGCAGATGGAATAAATGGATTTTTCCATGAAAAAGAACATGGGGAACTGTAAGTGATCTGGGGCACCTAATGCTGAGAGGCACAAGTATCAAAGGAACTGAACAGGTGGCTCCCCTGGGGTAATTTTAGACGGCATGTTCTGCAGCGTGACCTTAGGAGTGTATGAGAGGTAAGCGCCCAGGCCTGTGGCTCAGAAATGCCCTGGAGTGTAAAAGTACATTCATGAAATAACTGGAAATAGCAAAGCCAGAACTGACATCATTTTAACAATCAGAAAACTGAGAAGTTGTACAATCCTAGCAGGGCTGTGTTCTCAGTCCTTGGAATTTGCATTCGGTGACAATGCCAGGTTGGGGTAAAGAGCTTTGCATACAACAGTTTTAGGGTTGAATGGTGCTGACCCCCTGGTAACTCACCTTGAGGTCTTAAGCTGGAACATTCCTCTCCCAACAGGTGAGTCAAGGGAGAGCTGCTATTTTCATGTCAGATGCAGCCACCACTACCTCGATGCTGACTCAGCTTAGTCATCATTTATTTGCTTTTGTGTGAATTTAACTGCTACCTAAGCTGCCATAAAATTGTTAAACAATAAATCCTGAGCGAGCAAACAGCTTCTCACTGCAACTTGTGCTGCTGAGGGACACTTGAGAATGGGAGCGCAAGAAGTTCCTGAGAATTAGGAGAGTTGCCTGGTGACATTGGGCCAGAAAGATATCTTTTTCTTGTGTAAAGTCTATGAAGAAATTTAGGTCCTTAGACCTACAGCTCTTGGGGTCAGTCTTGCAGGCAGCATGGACAGAGTTTTTTCTATACAGAGCACGAGATCATCTCCAACATTCATGCACATTTGTTTCACAACATATCGTTTGGAACTAGGTAGAGGAGATGTTTGCACAACATTGTGGATACACTATATGCAACCAAATTGTACACTTTAAAAATGGTTAAATTTTATTTTTTGCAGATATCACATAAATTTTTTTATTTTTTATTTTTTTACTTTACTTTATTTTTTTAAAGATGACTGGTAAGGGGATCTTAACCCTTGACTTGCTGTTGTCAGCACCACACTCTCCCAAGTGAGCCACAGGCTGGCCCTCCCCTAAATTTTTTTTTTTTTTTTTTTTAAAAGAGGACCGGTAAGGGGATCTTAACCCTTGACTTGCTGTTGTCAGCCCCCCCCCCCCCCAAGTGAGCCCCAGGCTGGCCCCCCCCTAAATTTTTTTTTTTTTTTTTTTTAAAAGAGGACCGGTAAGGGGATCTTAACCCTTGACTTGCTGTTGTCAGCCCCCCCCCCCCCCAAGTGAGCCCCAGGCTGGCCCCCCCCTAAATTTTTTTTTTTTTTTTTTTTAAAAGAGGACCGGTAAGGGGATCTTAACCCTTGACTTGCTGTTGTCAGCCCCCCCCCCCCCCAAGTGAGCCCCAGGCTGGCCCCCCCCTAAATTTTTTTTTTTTTTTTTTTTAAAAGAGGACCGGTAAGGGGATCTTAACCCTTGACTTGGTGTTGTCAGCACCACGCTCAGCCAGTGAGCAAACCGGCCATCCCTATGTGGGATCCGAACCCGGGGCCTTGGTGTTATCAGCACCGCACTCTACCGAGTGAGCCACGGACCGGCCCTCACCTAAATTTTTTTAAATAAAAAATCATATAAGAACACACCACCAGAGCAATGAAAATGTGGGTGTTTCTGTGGTTTTATTTTTTTGTTCTGGTTTTCTGGCACTCTGGATAGTCAAAGCAGAAAGCTTTTAGGGCTTTAATATTGAGTAAATGAAGACAGAAAGATGAATAACTCTTTGTAAACAGTGAAACAAATGCAATAGGAAAAATGGCCAGTTCGATATGGCTTAGCAGATGGCCTTGAAACAGGAGTTCAGGACTAGTCGTTTTTTCATTATCTCCTCTGCAAAGCCTGAGGGAGCCTGTCCCAGCCACAGTCTCCTCTGAGGCTGACCAAGAGTAGTGCACGTGGTCCATCACCCGGTCACACAAATAGGCTAAGGGAACCTGAGGTGGCCTTGAGAGCTCCACCCAATAGGGGCACCTCTCCTGGATGGTGAAGGCTGCCCAACAGGAACTCTCCCGTGACGTTTGGTATGAGACACAAGGAAAAGTCTGCTGATGAAGGCAGGAGAAGTAGATTCAGAGGCAAAATATCTGCGTTGCCATCATGGGGGAGCCCCAGAGCAGGGATTCACAGCTGCCCACTTTTGAAGAGTCACCCAGCAGGTATTGTGCTGCTGTCACCAAGAGCTGCTATTGGAGTAAAGGGGCTACAAGAGCATCCCACACCACGTACTATATGGCCTGACGATGTGGCCTTAGACAAAGTCTCATCTCCTTTACTTCCCTAGGTGGACTTATAACTGGCCCTCATTAGTTGAAATAGTCTGAGGATGTGTCTGCCCTTGGAATACCCCCCACACACCAAGAATCTAATTTATATATAAATGCCACAACAGAAAGGACTCTGGCCCCTCTCTAGACATTAGTGGTAGGGCAGTTTATTCCTAATCCTCCCCTGCTTTGCCAGTGTCCACTCTAGAAGCTAAAATACTTCTTCTCCAGCCAAGCATGACCAAGTGAGAAGTTCTGGCCAATGACACCAAAGTGGGAGGGGGCAAGGTGGAATGTCTGAGAAAGGTTTTACTTCTACATAAAAGGGCCAGGCACAGGAGCAGCGGTCGCTGGCTCTGCCCTTTCCCCGTCCTTCTGCCTTATATACAAACACAGGACCTAGAGCCATGGCCTCCTTCTTGCTATCTCAAAGTGATAAATAAGCATGTTAACAAAAGATCCACATGCTAAGAAGGGCAGGATTGAGAGAGAGAGAGAGTCAGCATCCTTGTTGACTTTGTTGAGCAGCTAAACCAATGCCAGCAACTTCCTACCTCCAGACTTCTTGTTCCATGAAAAAAATGCCACTTTATCTGTTTTGTTACTTGTACTTTTCCTAATTGATAAGATTTTCATTGTAAAATTAATAACGAAATATGGATCATTGACTTATAATTTCTTTAAGTAGACTTTTCAGCAAATTGCATGCTATTCATTCCACAGTAGGATCCAGTCACTCCAACTATGTCTTATACAATCTCAAGTTTAAAAACTAGTTTAGGTTTTGTTAAGGAGAGGCATGCAGGGTACCTTTGCTCTGCACATGCCAGTGCCCAAGCTCTGCGGACATGCCGAAAGGGAATGCTTTCTGTTTGAATGCACCTCCTCCTGCACTGACACTACTCACGTGGGCTGCTGTACAGAGTTGCATGCGGTGAGAATGTGAAGACTCGAATCATATACACAATTAAGCAAACCATATCACTTCTCATGTGAAAGGGAACCCTGCATAAAATTGTTAGGGGATGATTTACAACCATATGGATGCACCTGAAAGACATTATACTAAGTGAAATAAGTCAGTCACAAAAGCACAAATACTGCATGATACCTCTTATATGAGGCATCTAGAGTAATCAGACTTATAGAAGCAGGAAATAGAATGGAGGTTGCCAGGGGATGGGGGAAGGGGAAATGCAGAGTTGCTGTTGGATGGGTATAAAGTTACAGTTACACAGGATGATTAAGTTCTAGATATCTGCTGTACAATATAGTGCCTCTTGTCAATAATACGGTGTTGTGCATTTAAAAGTTTGTTTAAAGAGCAGATCTCATGTTAAATGTTCTTACCACACACACACACAAAAAGCAATCAAAGGGACACAGGAAACTTTTGAACATGATGAATATTTGTTACCTTGATAGTGGTGATTATGTCCAAACTCATCAAATTATAGACATTAAATATGTGCAGTTTTTTGTATATCAGTTATACCTCAATAAAGTTGTAAAAGAACTAAAACACTATGGGTAAGAAAAAGAAAAAAAAAAGAAGAGAGCCCTGTGCAGAGTCTAACACGGACATCATGTAAAAAAAAAAAGTATTAGGAATGGTTCTTTTTTTTTTTTTTTTTTTAAAAAAAATGACCGGTAGGGGATCTTAACCCTTGACTTGGTGGTGTCAGCACCATGCTCACCCAGTGAGCAAACCGGTCATCCCTATATGGGATCCGAACCCGTGGCCTTGGTGTTATCAGCACCACACTCTCCCGAGTGAGCCACGGGCCGGCCCTTAGGAATGGTTCTTAAAGAAATACATAGCCACACACATATTAAATGTCTTCTTAAAATGCTCAATGTATTTATGACCTAAAGAGCTGCAGTGGATTGAATTATGTCCCCCCAAAACTCACCGGAACTTGAATTGTGTCCCCAAAGTTTCATGTATTAGAAACTTGGCCCCCAGTGTGACTGTTAAGAGGGTGGGAAATCCTATTATGGTAATTGTAAGGTGGGACCTTGAAGAAGTGATTGGGTTGTAGGACCATACAGTAGTGAAAGGATTAGAAATGGTGGTCAGGGGCATGGTTCTGGGGGCTTTAAAAAGAGAGTAAATGAGAAGCTCTCTCTCTCTGTTCTCTCTGCTTCCACCATCTTGCAATGTGAGACCCCTGGGTCACTGTCACCACCACCAGATGGGCTTTGGACTTCCCAGGCTCAGAAACTGTAAGAAATAAATTTAGTTTTTTTTTCTAAATTACCCAGTTCCAGATATTTTGTTACAAGTGACAGAAATGGACTAATACAAGAGTTCATAGTTAAGTTAAGCCTGCACAACAGAAGCTCTAAATAAGTGAGACACCCAACAAACGCTTGTTAACTGACAAAGTCCTCTGCAGAAGGTCAGCTCCCACAGCAGGCTTCAACCACGTGCTACATCAAAGCTGATAACAATGTCTGTTGGCTTTCTCTCCTCATCACATCCTTCCCTCAGGTCAAGGCCAGTTCTCATTTGATGGTTTGAGTTACATGCACATGCATTCCCCATATAGTGGGCAAATGCCAAACTTGCTCTATGAACACCTCGGAAGAATTTTGAATTCTAGAGGTCCCTGTGTGACCAGGAATCCCTGTTCTTAATTTGGATTTTCTAATGGCCTGGAAAAAAGTACCCACATTGCCACCATCACCCTTTCACCTACTTACCTAAGAAGAGATAACTAGACCTTGGCTGGGGCTTATTGATCTGGCCAAGAGACTGCCCTTTATGTCTTGACATGGTGTCTATTTCCCTAATTTAGTAAAATGTCCTACGTAAATAAACAGGATGACCCTTTCCCCAAATATGTTTCCTTTAATCAGAGTTCACTGAAAAATAAAAACTAAGGATGATTTGGCAAAGTGGTTTGTGTGTGGTGCTTATTGTCCTCTTTCCGTTCATGCTAAAAAGAAAAAAATCTTGATTGGATGGTCAGATGGCTTTTTTAGCTGTGACTCTATCACACACAGCAGGATGTGAATGCTTAATAAATGTTAGATAGGGCCGGCCCGTGGCTCACTCGGGAGAGTGTGGTGCTGATAACACCAAGGCCCCGGGTTCGGATCCCATATAGGGATGGCCGGTTCGCTCACTGGGTGAGCGTGGTGCTGACAACACCAAGTCAAGGGTTAAGATCCCCTTACCGGTCATCTTTTTAGAAAAAAAATAAAAAATAAAAAATAAATAAAAATAAAAAAATAAATGTTAGATAAATTATAATCAGTAAAGCCAGTCTAGATATTTACAAGACTTGGCTGAGATTTATTTTCTGTCCCTTGGTTTCTGTGAGAATACCACAGGAACACCCTCGAGACTTGTCCAGGATGAAGGTCTCCAACTTTACACTTTATTACTTGCTCTCACCCACTAACACTTCACCTTAACATGAAGCACATCAGCAAACTTTACAGCAAAACAGGAAGGAAGGTAAACTGTCTAACCGTGGTATTTCCACAGCCAGCCACAGGAGGGATGCCAAGCGGTTCTCCTGCCTGGGGCTATGGTGTTTCTGATTGCTAATTTTGTCTGACGGTGGTTTACAAATTCGACTTCCTTTGAAATTCATCTTCACTTGATTCTCTGTCCCAGGAAACTAGAACTGAATTTCTAGCCATTGGTGTGTGTCCTACATCTTGAGTCTTGTTTCCTCTTGAGTTTAGTAGAGAATGAAACAAAATCACAGAGAAAATATGCCCAGAAAAAAATCTGATAAACCTATAACAGCAGGACCCTCATAATAGATCCTCTGATCCTTTTCCCCTAGGGCTGGAGCAAGCCTTAACCTTGGAGGAAGTTTTCAAGGCAAACTTGCTGGCTGAATCCCCAGAAATAGGAGTACACTTGTCTAGTAGAATATAAGAAAAACATAAAGCCTAGTTTAGCATGCATTTCTCTGAGTTTCCTCTTTTCCCACAGTTATTTGATATCTTGAACCTTGGTTAGGAAGCAGGATGACATTATTTACATGTGTCGAGCTATTTTTTGGACAACCCGGAGCTGCAGCCTTGCTGTAGGGCATGTACTATCCAGACCCTGAGAAGGCAAGGAAGTCCTCAGTCAAGCTATGCTGATTTCTTTGTGACCCAATCAAAATCCAGCACGATCCCAGACCGCTACTCTCAAATTTTACCATATAAATGCTTGCGATTCTCACCTTTGGGAATTTCAAGTACAACATTACCCGGTTTGTTGCCCTTGGTTGGCACCCTCCAATAAATGCCAAACTTTCGGGGCCGGCCCGGTGGCACACTGCTACAGTGCGCCGCTTGGGAAGCCCGGCGGCGCTCCCGCCGAGGGTTCGGATCCCACATACAGACCGGTTCCCGCTCACTGGCTGAGCGAGGTGCGGGCGCAACACTGAGGGGTGCGATCCATTGCCGGGCACGAAAAAAGACAAAAAAAATAAAATAAAATAAAAATAAATAAATAAATGCCAAACTTTCCTACTGAAATTCTTGGCGTACAGATTTATTGGCTGCAGGACCTCCTTTCTGTTTGATACCAAAACCTGTGGAGAGTGGTAGAGAAAAATGGAACTATCCCACATGTGACCTTGAATCTTACATGTAGATGTAGGAAATAAATATTATTTTCTCACTTGGTTCATTTTTTACCTGTGCTTTCATGCATTTAACAATTGGGTGCCATGCTGGGTACAAAGAAGAAAAAATGTCTTTGCTTTTAGGGATTAAAAGTCTGATGGAAGAGAAAAAAAAAAATCACCCAATAGTTACGTAATGACCTGAGCAGGCTCTTGGAAGGCTCCCTGGGATACTTGAGGTGATCAAGTCTTGAAGCATGAATGTTGGTCCCCCAGTAGAAGAGCTAAATTAAGAGAGTGATAGTGGAAGTGGGGAGAGTAGATTCAAGAGAAATCGAGGAGGTAGAATCCACAGAAGTCGACTGATCCACTGTGGAGGTGGAGGAAAGTAATTGAGGCAAACACCTGCGTCCCTGGCTTATGTCCAAAGATGCCTGGTGGTGCCACTCACAGAGCAGAGACTGTGGGGAAAAGGGAAGTTTAGAAGTAAAGGTGATGGTGTCTGTTCACCACATGCTGTTGAAGGTGTCTAACACACTTTAAGTGGAAGTGTCCGGGAGTCAATTTGCTATATGGATCTAGAGTTCAGGAAATACGTATGAGCTAGAAATAAATGTGGAATCATTAACATTCCACAAGCAGTAGCTGAATCCATAGCTCTGGACAAGGCTTCCCAGGAGCAGGGAGATGAACAGTGGGTGAGGACCCACTCAGGAGATGCCAACCGGGAGGGTGTGAGCCAGAGAGCCAGGGACAGGGCAGTGCCTTCAAAGCCCAGGAGGGAGTGATCAACACATCACATACCAAAATGAATTTTTGTGTCCCCCCAAATTCTCATGTTGAAACCCTAATCCCAATGTGATGATATTAGGAGGTGGGGCCTCTGGGAGGTGCTATGGTTTGAATGTACGTATCCCTCCAAGATTCATATGTAGGAGATAATACCCTATGTGACAGTATTAAGACATGGGGACCTTTGGGAAGCAATTGAGTCGTGAGTCCTCACAAATGGGATTAGTGCTCCTATGAAAGAGGTTAACGGAGTGCCCTACCTAGTCCTTTCTGCCCTTCCGTCTCTTCCACCATGTGAAGGCACAGAGCTCCTTCCCTGCGGATGATGAAACAGAAGGGAGCCATCTCAGAAGAAGAGCACGAGCCCTCGCCAGACACCGAACCTGCAGCGCCTTGATCGTGGACTTCAGCCTCCTGAACTGTGAGAAATAAATGTTTGTTTTTTAAGCCACCCAGTTTATAGTAATTTGTTATAGCATCTGAACTGACTAAAACAGGACAAATAAGATAAACTAGGGAATGCAGGATATTCCCTTTTCTTCTGAGAAAGAAGTGAAGGACGAAAGGAGGATAGCAGGATGATCTAGAGACAGAAATAGGCCAGTTATAGCATCAGAGATGCACGGAAGATGAGATTACCCAGGACAGTTCATGGTGCACACTAGGTTAGAAGTTGAACAACACCACATTTCCACAAAAGACAAGGATGCATGGTAGAGATGAGGGCCAGATCTGTCACTACAAGCTGGGTGACCCTGTGTCTGACCATTTAGTAAAGATGTGAGCCTGGGTAGCCTCTAAGTTTCCTTTTCTCCTAAGATGTTGGACTCTCTGAACATAAATGCTGTCCCAGACCTCTCTGCATCAGCCTTCTCAAAGCCAAGATGGGTCCTACTGAGCCCCAGGGACTGAATCATCAAGGCACAGTGATGTGGGGGACGAGGTCTATTCACATAGGTCTCCCACCCCTCAAGAACCCTGAAGCTCCTCATGTCCTTGTTGCAATAGGAAAAGCCACCCCAGCTCAGCAGGGCCACTTACTCCCACAGATAGAACCCAGGGTGTGGGAGTGTGACCTGTGGCTGGCGCAGGCCCATGGTTGCTGGTCTGCAGAGCTGCTGAGGGGCTGGGTCCAAACAGGTGTGTCAGTTCCCACCTCGCTCCCGGCTTTTCACAAGCTCATCCCAGACCTATTGTTTGTTTGTTTGGTTGGGGATTTTTTTGTTTTTGTTTTGTTTTGTTTGTTGTTGTTTTTGGCAGCTGGCCAGGACAGGGGATCCAAACCCTTGACCTTGCTGTTATAATCATCCCAGACCTTTATCCTTCATGTCATACCAGGTTCCAGCACAACAGAGAACTTTTCCAACCAAAAAGTAAAAGCAACTGATCTTATTTTGGAGAACTTGGAGCTGCTCTGTTAAAAATTAAACCTCTTAACAATTTCCTTTCATTCTGGCTTTTAAAAGGATCCAGGTCCGGCTGATCCATTTGGAAGAAATAATTCAAATGATTTACTCACAGTCTCATAAATCCATTTTGGATCTTTCACACTGTCACTTTCCTCCTTTCTCTTTTAAGTTAGAATTCCAGGCCCAGTCAAACCTCCCAACCTCTAGAAGGCCTCACCAAATGCTTTGTTCACCAAGAAACCTTGGGCCCAGAAGCCTAGGACCAAGTGTTATGAGTGAATGAATCTGACTCCATCAAAGGTTTTGTTGATGCTATTACCTCATCAATTAATATCATCAGCCATCAACCTATCTTAGTACATCTCATATATATTATATGTGTGTGCGTATTTTTTTTTTTTTTTTAAATTTTTTGGTGGCTGGCTGGTACAGGGATCAAACCCTGGACCTTGGTGTTTTCAGTAACACACTCTAGCCAACTGAACTAACCAGCCAGCTCTCATCTCTTATGTATGTAACTTTATATAAGTTTATATCTCATCTCCCATATTTAGTGTTATCATGTCTTTATGCTTCTCTTTAACATCAGTGAGATGTATTAATCCATTTTTGTGTTGCTATAACAGAATACCTGAGACTGGGTAATTTATAAAGAACAGAGGTTTATTTGGCTTACGATTCTGGGACAGCTGCNTTATTTATTTGTTTATTTTTTAAAAGATGACCAGTAAGGGGATCTTAACCCTTGACTTGGTGTTGTCAGCACCACGCTCTCCCAAGTGAGCTACGGGCCAGACCTTGCCAGGCTCCTTTTAAACAACCAGTTCTCCTGGGAACTAACTGAGGGAGATCTCACTCATGAACCTCTCCCCGCCCCCCAGAGCAAGCATGAATCCATTCATGAGAAATCCACCTCTATGACCCAAACCGCTCTCAACACTTCCACACTGGGGATCAGATTTACACATGAGTTTGGGGGAGACAACACTTCTAAACTCTATCAGTGTGCACAGTATTTTGTACATAATAGAGGCTCAATAATATTTGTTGTTTGATGAACAATCTAGAATTTTGCCAAAGGGCTTCCTTCCCCTCAACTCCTTCAGGCTCATCCTTACTCTGTACCTGTTTATTCTCTGACCTTAAACACTATCTTCTAATAAAACTTCTCATCTCCAAAAAAACTCAGAAGAGTCAGGAGAAAACAGTAAGACTCAAGGAGAGCAGCTAAATGGAATTAACATTCCCTGAGAAAACGTTCTGGATGACTGAAGAAAACAAGTTGAGAATAATTCTTCCAAGCTGAAAACGTCCTGAGACCAAATAACTACTTTGTACTGTCAACTGCGTCATAAGGCACTATTAACTGGGAGGTGACCTTAACGTAAGCAGTTAGAGCAGTAAAGCAAAGGCAGTAAAATGCAAAAACTACAGAGGAATTCATCTAAAGAGGCTATTAGTTTAAAGTTTTCCAGGGAATTACCAGAAAACTTTAGTGAGACCATACAATTTTAAAGGCTGGCTTATAAGAATACAAACACTACACCGAGCAAATTGTTACCTCAAGGAGGATTTTAGAAGTTGGCTTTGATGAGCTTATGCATTTCTTTCTTATGTGTTGCCTTTGTTAGATACTTCAGAAATCAACTTGGTAAGGGTCCAGTTTTTCTAACTTCTGAACTAATCAGGCCTGATTGTCAAAAATTCAGTTAACTGATATGGCTAGTCATATTGTTATTAACTGTAAAATGGTACATTCTCAGTTTAAAATGTATTTCAAGCTGGCTGGTTTGGACCGGCCCGTGGCTCACTCGGGAGAGTGTGGTGCTGATAACACCAAGGCCCCGGGTTCAGATCCCACATAGGGATGGCCGGTTGGCTCACTGGCTGAGCGTGGTGCTGACAACACCAAGTCAAGGGTTAAGATCCCCTTACCGGTCATCTTTTTTTTTAAAAAAAAAAAAAAAAGACAAGCTGGCTGGTTAGCTCAGTTGATTAGAGTGTGGTACTGACACCACCAAGATCCAGGGTTCAATCCCTGTGCCAGCCACCAAAAAAAAATAAATAATAAATATTAATAAAATAGATTTCAGCAATTAATTCTTGGGAATGATATGTATATTAATGTCTGTGTGCTATGTGTGTCATATACTTTATTTTGTTTAATCCTTGTAATAACCCATGGGAGAATGGAATTATTACCCCCATTTTCCAGGCAGGGAAACTGAAGCTCAGGAGATGGATTTATTGAGACCCTGATGATCATTTATCATCCTTTGTTGTAACAACCCCAACAGAAGTGACTCCATTTTGTTAAACCTTTGAGTTTAAAAACTTGTTCTCTCCTGTAACCCAAACATAGTCTGCAGCTAATTGCCAGAACACAATAACTCTTGCTGTTACATTATACACAAATAATTAGAGAAAAATTATTAACCCAGATGGCCATTCTTTACTAGCTTACTAACCTGATCTTATCTGAGAATAACAGGAGCTGAGCCCATGGAGAGTGAAGTCTGAGGCTGGTCACCTCCCACCCGGGAAATTCCTTGATGATTATCTGAAACACTCAAGTATGTCTGTACATCCCTGCTGGGTCATCATGAATCAACTTTCCACCACAGATCCCTATAGAACTGTTTGGCAAACCTGGGAGAGGTGGAGATGGTCTTTGAGACATAAGTCTACCACTTCCCCAGGCTGCTGGTTACCTGACTAGGGCTACTTTTTCTTATGCAACACTTGTCTCTCAATTATTGGCTTTTGATCGACAAGCAAACGGACCTTTGGGGTTTTGGTGACAGTACCTCCCAGTCTTTGCACTCTGAGCTCTTTCCACTTTGGCCACCTCCCACTCCTTTGTCTGTGCTAAGTCCTTGCTAGATTGTTTGTAAAAACTGCCCCAATCCTTCCCCCCTCGGTATCCAGGCCCCTTTGCAAAGTGCCTTTCAGCTTCTGTCAAGAGATGGAGTCTATATCCTCACCTGCCGGAACTGGACTGGCCTGTGACTTGTTTTGACCAATGGAACGTGCTGAAAGTGCGTTGTGTGGCTTCTGAGTCCCCGCCTCAGGTGGCCTGCAGCTACTGCTCACTCTCTTGGATTCTCACCCAATCACCATGTGAACTTGAACTTTATTTTTTAACATAGATGAAACAACATAACATGAGGCTTGGGATATGATTTCCTGGGCAGCCTCTAAGGAAGGGCTGCATGGAATAAATGAGACGCTCTGGGGCATTAACTGCCCATAGGTGAACCTTGACTATGGGGATGCTGGTCAGACCTTACTCCATCTTCACAGCCTATAAAGCCTTTGTGTGAATTTTAGTCTTTCCCTGCACAGGTTACTTAGCAACCAGAGGCAGGGAAAGAAATGGAATTCTATGTTTGCCTAAGATAAGGGACTAATCACTCCAGGTGATGCAAGCAGCCCCTAGGATAAACAACAGGTGGCTGCAAGGCATCTGAGAACCATCCAATTCAACAGAGTCCTCTCTTTGGCATAGTTCCACCTTTGTCTCTAAGCCCCTTAAAGCCTCATTGTTCCCCTCCCACCAGAATTGAGGAAAAGCAGCTGCGCAAATGCCTGGATCAATATCTGCCTCATCCTTCCCGTAAGTTACCCATCAGTAAACTTTTGGTAATAATTTACGGAGCTGCTTGCTTTGTTTTTTGTCTCAAAGTTTATTCACAGTTTGGAGACTATTTTACCTTAGGTCTGTCCTCACACACTTGACCAATTGCAAATAGGAAACAGGGACTGGCCGGTTAGCTCAGTTGGTTAGAGTGTGGTACTGATAACACCAAGGTCCAAGGTTTGATCCCTGCACTGGCCAGCCACCAAAAAAAAAGGAAACAGGAAAGAACCAAACAGGTGCATTTTCCCTCCTTTCTCTCTCCGTGGACTTCTCTGAGGTATCTGAGGTATCGTTCATCTTTGCAACTCTCCACATGAGTGGATGTGCCTGTCGGGCAAACCTGCTGTGTCACTTCACAGGTCATTGCAAAGTAGTGGCCAGGGCAGTAACATGTCCCAGAGCAAATCTAGGCATCTTCTTTCTTTTCTCTTCCCTTTTTTCTCTCACCCTCGAGGCCCCAGGCTTGCACCCCTAAGTAAAGTGTTAACGTCCTAACTTTTGCCTCAAGTCCTGCTTTCTAGAAGACAAGGCTAGAGCAGCAGTCCATGTGCCCCGTGTCACAGCTAGGAAGCTCACTTCTAACTCAGATGTTCTGTTTCCCACCCCGCAGAAGGCAAGAATTCCCAGAAGGCACATGTATTAGATTTCTACTGCTACACTGTAACATATTGTCACAAATTGAGAGGCTTAAAACAACACTAAATGTATTCTCTTCCACTTCTCCAGGTCAGAAATCTGAAATCAGTTTCACTGAGCCAAAATCAAGGTGTTAGCAGGGCTGTTTTTTCTGGAGGCTCTGAGAGGAGAACCAGTTTCCTTGCCTTTTCTAGCTTCTGGCGATGTCCCCATCCCTTGGCTGTGGCTCTTTCCTTCATCTTCCAGTCTCTGCTTCCATTATCACATCATTTTCTCCTCTTTTGTAGCCAAATCTCCCTCTGGCTCCCTCCTACAAGGACCCTTGTGATTACATTTAGGGACCATCCAGACAATCCAGGATAATCTCTCTTCTCAATATCCTCAACTTAATCACAGCCGTAAAGCCTCTTTTGCGATGTAAATTAACATTCACAGGTTCCGGGAACCAGGACCTGGGCATCCTTGGGGCCCTTATCCAGCCCCCTACAGCCCATATGGTCCTTTTGCACCTGTATATTCAGCCCAAGTGTGACGAACCAGTCAAGGTATCATCAGGCCCTTCTGTAGAAATGAAAAAACAGGCTTACAACAAAATTCATAGTTAATTTGGACAAACATTCTATGCCATCCTCTCATTGTTTAAATAAATGAAGCCTTTGACAGTTCAATTGTCTCTAGTCAACACAGCATGAAATAGAGACTTGGCAATTACCTAGATAATTTGACCAATTTGGCTGTCAGATGCTCTGATTTTATCTGAATAAACTGTTTATTTTACCCAATCTCTCCTTCCTTTTGTGCTGGCTAGGACCAACTGGTTCTGCAGTAATAATGTTTCCTGGCTTCTAATCAGAAATTAGAGCTTAATACACACAACTGATATCATACTTAAACTCCTTTATGACCTCATTTTATGACTTACAGGAAATTTACTTGGTACCAAGAAAGAAATTGAGTGCAGATCAACCGATTAACCAATTGTCTAGGTCTCATATCCTTAATACTTTATTCTCATAAAATCTTATTCTAGATTTAAACCAATTTAAATATGTAAGATCGGAAAAATAATTGTGATGATAGTCTAGTTTTTTTTTTTTTTTTGTCTTTTTTTTGTCTTTTTTTTTTACTGACCGGCAACGGGATCACAACCCTCGGTATTGCGCCCGCACCGCGCTCAGCCAGTGAGCAGGAACCGGTCTCCACATGGGATACGAACCCTCACCGGGAGCGCCGCCGCGCTCCCAATCGGTGCGCTCTCCATTGCACCACCGGGCCGGCATGATGATAGTCTAGTTTTAAGGCATTCATTTGGTTGCATTTTCAAAAAATATATTCTTTCTGACAGACGGTGTGTTTGTTCATTTATTCAGTCAACATATTATTAATTTTTATATATATATATATATATATATTCTTTCTGACAGACGGTGTGTTTGTTCATTTATTCAGTCAACATATTATTAATTTTGCCACCGGGCCGGCATGATGATAGTCTAGTTTTAAGGCATTCATTTGGTTGCATTTTCAAAAAATATATTCTTTCTGGGCCGGCCCGTGGCTCACTCGGTAGAGTGCGGTGCTGATAACACCAAGGCCACGGGTTCGGATCCCATATAGGGATGGCCGGTGTGCTCACTGGGTGAGCGTGGTGCTGACAACACCAAGAGTCTAGTTTTAAGGCATTCATTTGGTTGCATTTTCAAAAAATATATTCTTTCTGACAGACGGTGTGTTTGTTCATTTATTCAGTCAACATATTATTAATTTTATTAATATGCCAGCTGCTATACTAGGCACAGTACATGCAGCCATGAACAAATCAAAGTCCTTTCTTTCCCTCTTAGACTTTGCACTATGTTCAGTAGGAAACAGATAATAAACAAACATAGAAGTAAATATTGTTGGGTGACACACGTCACAAAGGAAAGTAAAGCAAGGTAGAGAGAAGGAGAATGATGGGGAGTGCCCAGGGAGAGGTGCATGTGAGAGGAGACCATGGAATGAGAGCACCAGCATTACCCACCTGGGATGAGAGCGGAGTGAACAGTGCATCTAGGAATTGGACATATGCACCAGGCAATGCAATGGCCCTGAGACAAGTGTGCTTGGGTCATTGGAAGGACAAGAGGTGAGCATGGCTGGAACTGGAGTGACAGGAGACAAGGCCAGATAGGCAGCTGGGGAAGCTCGTGTGGGCATTTTTATTCTCTTGCCTCATACCATCCTACACTGTCTTTGTTTAAGAGATTTTAGTGTGCCCAGATTTCTTTATCACCCTCCACAGGCTCAACAGGAAATGTGTAGGGACTATGGTTGGTAACTGGTCACTACATTGTTTGCATAAGCTCAGAGGATCTTCTGTCATCCCGTGTCTCGGTGCTCTGCCATTGTGTGCACTGCAGTTATGTGGGTGTGCATCCCCTCTGCTCCACTGGCTACCTTGGGATTCCTGGGGCAGGGCTGTGTCCGCTCATGTGCTTCCCCACCTCCTGGCACCAGGCCTGCCCATCTATGCCTCCAAACAGTGGCCGACTAAAAGGTGGGCGAGCACCCTCCACCTCTCCCAGCCGTGTGTCTTCATGAGCCAAATGACAATGCAGAAAGGGAGCATTCGCAGTTTCAGAGGGTCTCATGGCTGGAGGGCACCGCAGGGCACACTTCTCCAGGTCAGGGAGTGGGGTTTGCGGAAGGGGTCTCTTCCACGTGAAGCTGGATCTTCAACAATGCTGATAAAAGCAAAATGCCTGATTGATTATTAATATTGATAATCATATACAACCCACCCCCAAACTGACAAACTTGGATCAAGAAAACAAGTATGCCCAAAAGTATAAAAAGAAATAGAATAGAATTAAAACAAAACAAAACAATCACGCCCAATGTAGGAGCAAACTATAAAATGTAGGACGTCAATGTAAGTCGTCCTACTGCTCCGACATGGACAGATGTGTAGTGGCAGAGAAAAAACCTTTAAAGAGCTGTTGAGGGCTGGCTGGTTAGTGCAGTTGGTTAGAGCATGGTGCTGATAACACCAAGGTCCAAGGTTTGATCCCTGTACCGCCAGCTGCCAAAAAAAAAAAAAAAAAAAAAAAACAGAGAGAGAGAGAGAGAGATTTACATTGTGCTTCCTAGAAAAACAGGAGAGTTCTAGAGAAGGAGAGAGAAGGAGTGGTGAGAACATCACTTTGTAGGTTGGGAGCCGGCAGAAAAGAAAAAGACTGACAGAAATTCCTGAGAGGGGATGGCCTAGGGATTTTCAAAATATACATATTTGATATTTAGTTTTTAAGTTATTTTTTGGTCTATGAGGCAATAACCCTTCATTGAACCAAATGTTTACTCAAAGCTTCTACAACCAAAGCTTTGTTTTAGTAAAACACTGTTGAGCAAAAGAATCAGATCACAGTCAGAATTAGGCAGAGGCTCTGTAATTGGGCTCACAAAAGAAATCATAGCCAAAGGTGACTGAATGCAAAGGTGAGTAAATGCAAGTTCCACCTACCCCCAATTGTCCCCTGAAATGTTGAATTGCTATGGAAGAGGTTGCATCTGATTTTATTTAAATATTCAAAGGTCAGTAATTCCAGTAACAGGAAGACGGGACTACCCAGTGGGTTGCTTCCTGAGTTACAGGCTTGTTTTGTTGGTTTGCTTTCGGAGACAAGTTAGAAGCTAAAAGGCTCTAGATGAGTGTCACTGCCTGGGTTTGAACCCCTCCTCCACCATTTACTAGCTGTATGACTTTGGGCAAATTACTTAAACCTCTCAGCCTCAATTTCTTCATCTATAAGATAGGGATAATAATAGTATCTATTAGATAAGATTACTGTGAGATAATGAACATAAACAGTACTGTCTTAGTCCATTTTCTGTTACTATAACAGAATACCATAGAGTAGGTAATTTATAAAGAAAAGAAATTTATTTCTTACACTTCTGGAGGCTGGGAAGTCCAAGGCCATGGCAGCAGCTTCTAGCGAAGGCTTTTGTACATGTTTCATAACATCGGGGAAAAGCAGAAGAGCAAGCGAGCATGTGTGAAAAGAAATCAAGCTGACGCACTTTAAAACAACCCACTCTCCTGAGAACTAACCCAGTCTCGTGAGAAACACGTTAATCATCTTAACTACATAATCACCTCTTCAAGGCCCCACCTCCCAACACTGTTACTTTGGCAATTAAATTTTAACATGAGGGCCGG
>NW_007726773.1:213775-214418 GCF_000696425.1 Galeopterus variegatus
TCATAACATCGGGGAAAAGCAGAAGAGCAAGCGAGCATGTGTGAAAAGAAATCAAGCTGACCCACTTTAAAACAACCCACTCTCCTGAGAACTAACCCAGTCTCGTGAGAAACACGTTAATCATCTTAACTACATAATCACCACTTCAAGGCCCCACCTCCCAACACTGTTACTTTGGCAATTAAATTTTAACATGAGGGCCGGCCTGTGGCTCACTTGGGAGAGTGTGGTGCTGACAACGCCAAGGATAAAAATCACCACCCCCCCAAAAAATTTTAACATGAGTTTAGTGGGGACAAACCACATCCAAACCATAACAGTACAGTGATGACATAAGCACCTAGTTAGCAATTATGACTTTCTGAGTAAAACTAGGTAAAGCTGTGTAGTTCTTCATATTACTTGCAGTTCTCCAACCATGCTGCTTCACATCATCATGCCTTTTGCCCATGCTAGCCCCTTGTTTTGGAATGTTCCTCTGCAACACCAGGTTTCTATCCATCTGGCCTCCCAACCAGCTCAGGTGTCACCTGCCATGTGAATCCTTCACAGACCCCAACAGACAGAATTATCTGAATGACCAGAATTACTACCTCTTTGTTTTTCTTTGTTTGTTTATTTTATTTTAATTTTAATTTTTTTT
>NW_007726773.1:214639-217048 GCF_000696425.1 Galeopterus variegatus
AGAATTACTACCTCTTTGTTTTTCTTTGTTTGTTTATTTTATTTTAATTTTAATTTTTTTTTTCCTTTTTGTCTTTTTTCGTGTCCGGCAACGGATTGTAGCCCTCAGTGTCGCGCCCGTACCGGACCAGGACCGGCAACGGGATCGCAACCCTCGGGGTCGCGCCCGCACCTCGCTCAGCCAGTGAGCAGGAACCGGTCTGCATGTGGGATCCGAACCCTCGGCGGGAGCGCCGCCGCACCCCCAAGCGGCGCACTGTAGCAGTGCGCCACTGGGCCGGCCCTTTAATTTTAATTTTTTAATTTATTTATTTATTAAGAATATTCATGAAATACAAAGCTAATTGACACCCCTCCTGCCCATGATGCGAGGGCCAGATTCATGCTGGGGTCATACCCATTACCAGAAATTACGTTTGTGAATTACTACCTCTTTGTATCATTTCTCTGCTTTCTAGTTCTATTTTTGCTTGGAACATGGTTTTTTTTGCTTGTTTTTAAATTCTTCCTGCTTACTTCCTGTTTGTGTCATTGCTTTCATTGCTGGTTTGTATAAAACTGGGATATGACATGTTTGCTCTTCTCACAGCACCTTGAGTTCTTTTGAGGCTAGGAGTTATAGAAACCTGAGAACACATATAAAAGATGACCATCATTTTAAGTAATTAAACAAAAATCTGGGCTGGCAGGTTAGCTCAGTTGGTTAGAGCACGGTGATGTTACACCAAGGTCAAGGGTTTGGATCCCTGTACCCGCTTGCCGCCAAAAAAAAAAATCTAATTTTGTGGTGCTGCTGTCACTGAGATGGGCACAAACCTCTCTCATCAGCTTTACAATTCTTCAAAAGGGCACAAGCAGATAACCTTTGCTTTTCAGTCAATAATGAAGCGGGTTTTGATGTTCTTGCCAAGGATTCCTACCAACCCACGTATTTACCATTTCTGATGTACTTCATTCCTTTCTGAAGAGACAATTTCCTATCTGGCATCATTTTCTTTCAGCCCGAAAAACATTCTTTAGCATTTGTTATAGTACAGGTCTGCTGGCAAGAAATACTCTTAGTTTCTTTTATTTGTTTTTTTTTTTTTTTTTTTTTAAAGATGACCGGTAAGGGGATCTTAACCCTTGACTTNCGGGGCCTTGGTGTTATCAGCACCGCACTCTCCCGAGTGAGCCACGGGCCGGCCCCTTAGTTTCTTTTATTTGAAAATGTCTTTATTTCACTTTCACTCTAGAAGGTTAGTTTGTCTGGATATAGAATTCTAGGTTGACAGCTTTGTCTGTCTGGTTTTTCTTTCAGTGCTTTAAAGGGGTTGTTTCACCGTGTTCTGGATTCCATTGTTTCTAATGAGAAGTCAGAGAACTCTTGAATATTGTTCTCCTGTATGTAAAGTGACAATTTGCTCTGGCTGCTTTCAATTTTTTTTTTTAATATTTGGTTTTTAGCATTTTGACTATGATGTGCCTAGGCATGGCTTACTTTGTATTTATTGTGTTGTTTCACTCAGCTTCTTGTATCTGTAAATACCTTTCACCAAATTTGGGACATTTTCAACCATTTTTTCTTCAAATATTTTTTCTGTTCCATGTTTTCTCCTCTCCTTCTGGCACTTGCACTACCATATGTTAGCCATATGTCCTCAGAACAGAAGCCCTAAACACAGGAAACTAACACAGAGCCATTCCCTTCCTCCAAGTATGGAATCCCTTCTGAAATCTTCCAGCTGCTTTTCCACTCTCAGCACCTTCAGGTAGTTTTTCTATCCCCTGGAGT
Organism: Galeopterus variegatus; assembly: GCF_000696425.1. Classification (NCBI taxonomy): domain Eukaryota; kingdom Metazoa; phylum Chordata; class Mammalia; order Dermoptera; family Cynocephalidae; genus Galeopterus; species Galeopterus variegatus. The sequence continues at coordinate 216,413 of NW_007726773.1, forward strand.
ATCGGAGGGTCAGACTGATGGAAGGTCACCAGCTATCACCAGAAGCCAACCCTGCTCAGGATGCTGAGAGGAGGGCACTGGGTGGTCCTCACCATTCACACCCCCCTTTCCCGTCCAGCCCCTCTACCTGAAAAGTCCCAGTCCCCACAGCAGTCATGCAATTCTCACATCAATATGACTTAATAAGTTAATGGACCCGTTTGTTAGATAGCCCGGTCCTAAACTCATCCATTCTAAAGTCCAAAGGATTAAGATTCCAGAGGGATAAAAACAGAGTCAAAAGGCTGGATTAGGCCCAGTTCTTCCAGGAACCAGCTGTGCGACCTTGAACAAGTCACTTCTCTAAGCCAGCAGTATACAAGGAGACCATGCTACCCACAGCCCACCTGCCTCATAGGCTAATTATGAAGATCAAATGAGGTAACATGTAGGAACACCTTTACGGGCTGTGTAAGGCGTGTCATTCTACTATGGCTCCCTGAAGTTCGAAGGCTGATCTAGTCCCCAGGCTTGCCTCGTAGTTGGGGCTTTCATAAATATATAAGTGAGTGACGTGAACCTGACCATCATTTTCCCAGCTGTGTCTAGGGAGGTGTGTGAGTGAAACGACCACTCAACTAACTCCCAAAGGGTGAA
>NW_007726773.1:217890-223169 GCF_000696425.1 Galeopterus variegatus
GCTGGATTAGGCCCAGTTCTTCCAGGAACCAGCTGTGCGACCTTGAACAAGTCACTTCTCTAAGCCAGCAGTATACAAGGAGACCATGCTACCCACAGCCCACCTGCCTCATAGGCTAATTATGAAGATCAAATGAGGTAACATGTAGGAACACCTTTACGGGCTGTGTAAGGCGTGTCATTCTACTATGGCTCCCTGAAGTTCGAAGGCTGATCTAGTCCCCAGGCTTGCCTCGTAGTTGGGGCTTTCATAAATATATAAGTGAGTGACGTGAACCTGACCATCATTTTCCCAGCTGTGTCTAGGGAGGTGTGTGAGTGAAACGACCACTCAACTAACTCCCAAAGGGTGAACGGTCTGCTTTTTCTTTTCTTTAGAACCCAAAGGTGAAGTCATTTATTTGTGAAATACAGAATGAAATATAAGCCCAACTAACTTGTGTCAGAAAATATGCTGCTCAGGACAGCGCCTGCTCTCAGGAAGTATTTCAAGGGAAAACACAAGCCCAGAGATGACTGGGAAGCCCAGATGGTGTCCATTAATACAGAAGGAGAAAGGGACTAGGCATGAACTAGTGAGACATGTTTACACAGAAGGAACTGAGTTTTAATTTCAATAGGAATAGGGGCCTGACAACTCCCAGGCTGCTGCAGAGTCCCCTAGAGAGCCCAGGCTGAGCTAAGAGAGGAGGTGGGGCTGAGTAAGGCTGGGGGACGGCAGGACCAGGCTAAGGAAGGCACTGGGAAGCTCTGAGGTGGGAAGGCAGGCCACAGGTATAAATAAAGGCACGATGGCTGCAGAAAAACAAGCGATGTGGTTTGGAAGGAAAGAGAGATGAGAGCCTCCATTCAGCCTGCCCTGGCTTAGTGCCTCGGTGTGAAATGAGTTCAGTAATGCCCACCTCTTTAAGTTGTACAACTATTTTCCAAAATTTTCCACCACCACCACCCAAGTCCTGTCTTCCCCCTTGGGATATTTTTCCCAAGGGAAGGGAAAGTAGCTCCCTGTATTAGGGTAAGGCCTGGGAGCCTTACCCTAATACAGCATGGAGCTGCTCTCCCTCCTTCCACGGGCGTCCCCTCAGCCGGTTTGAGCTTTGGTTTCTGCTTTCTCTCCCCACAGCCTGCGAGGCTCCACTCCCTCCTCCTCCAGTGCATTCCACTCACTCGCCTCTCGCTCACTGGGTTCCAGCCGCGCCAGCCTCCTTCCAGTCCTTTGAACACACCAAACTCATTCCTTGGGGCTTTTTTGATGATTTCCTTTTTCCTCTGTCCAGCAAGCTTTCCTCCTAGATCTTTGTATGGTCTGCAGTTCCTCATTGTCCAGGTCCCTGTTAAATGTCATCTCCTTGGAGAGGCCTTCCTAGACCCACCAACTTCAGCTCTCTGTTCCTAGTCACTTTCTGTCATGTCACTGCATCCTGATTTTCTCAAAAGTTTTATCACTATCCAAAATTATCTTGTTTATTTGTTTGATTGTGATTGACAGTCTCTCTCCACCAGAATGCATGTTTGCACATTGTAATATCCCCAGTGCATAGGACACTTCGAAGTTGGTTTTTTTTTTCAAAGTCTTAATATTGTTAAATGAATGAATGAAGGGGATAAGGTGAGGAATACATGAGATGATGTGTCTAAGCACTTGGAGAGTGTCAGGCAACTTAATAATGGCATCAATTATTATTTGTGTTACTATCATTCCTCTTTTGTGGAAATCTGATCTCTTGGATAACATAGTAATGACCTCAAAATGGGAGAGCAGGAATCACTAATGATTACCTCTTGTCTTTGACAGAAGAAAGAAAGAAAGAAAAGAAAAGAAAGAAGAGAGAAAGAGAGAAAGAAAAAGAAAGAAAGAAAGAAAGAAAGAAAGAAAGAAAGAAAGAAAGAAAGAAAGAAAGAAAGAAAGAAAGAAAGAAAGAAAAAAGGAAAGAAAGAGAGAAATAAAGCCACCCTTCTTTTCAACTAGAGGATAAACACAAGACTCAAATAGATTCACCACCAAACCTTTCCAAGTCAGTGGTGTGTGCTGGTGAGATCACTGGCCCACGGCTTTGTGCTGACCAGCTGTGTGACCTTGGGTAAGTCTCTCAACCTCTCTGAACTCGGTTTCCCCATTTGAGAAATATGGTGGGTTCACTAGATGCTGTGTAAGATCCCTTCTAGTTAGAAACCTTCGTTTCCTACTGTTCCTGCCTGCCTCCTAAAGGAAATGCAAATGGACTAATGAAGGCAGAGAAGTAGAAATATCCCAGAGTCCCCATATGACTGGATTGAATGGTAGGAACAAGGATATCCACCAGAGGTCCCAGAACCCCTCCTCTGCCCTGGATTCAGAGCATAGACTAGCTTCAAACACTGTGAGCAGCTTTCCACCCGGATATTCTTTCATCCTGAAGGTAACCTTACAAGGCAGGCATTACAGCTTATCTTTATTATCTCCACTTTACAAGGCGGGACAGGGGGAGGACACAGAAAGGTCACACAACTGAAAAGCAACAGGGGAGTGGAAACCACGTTTGTCTCCCTCCCCACCCCTTTGGCTCCACGAATAGGCCTTAGAGGATTCCCACCAATGAGTCTCAAACCTCCTGATGATCAAAATCAGCAGGAATGGGCCGGCCTGTGGCTCACTGGAGAGAGTGTGGTGCTGATAACACCAAGGCCACAGGTTCGGATCCTATATAGGGATGGCCGGTTTGCTCACTGGGTGAGCGTGGTGCTGACAACACCAAGTCAAGGGTTAAGATTCCCTTACTGGTCATCTTTAAAAAAAAAAAAAAAAAAAATCAGCAGGAAACATCTCCAAAAGTGGGTCGGGGCCGCTCAGCTCCTACTGAGCCAGAATCTTTAGGGGCGCCGCCCAGAAAAGCGTCTGTCCCAGAAGCTCTCCAGGTCCCAGTGATACTCAGCAGGCCTTGGAACCCACTGCATTTTACTGGGCCATGAAGCCACCTAGCAGCTGGAAAGCTTCCTGGGAATATACTGATATTTCTTATTGTCGTCACCGAGAACGTCATTCTACTCCCCGCGCCCAGCCCTGCGGGGCTGCGCCTGCATCCGCAGCAGCCGCGTCCCAGCAGCGCCCTCTGCCGGACACAAAGTGAAGCCTTAACCACAACCAACCCGCCTCCCCAACCCCTTTCCGAGCTGCGCTTTCAATCCCTTTGTAAAACAGAAAAATGTCATGTAGTTCCCCACCGCGATGCGGAGGTGAGTACTAAACTCCCGCGGACTAAGAAAATGAGTTGTGATCAGAACTGGACGGTGGCTCACTCGGGAGAGTGCGGTGCTGGTAACACCAAGGCAACGGGTTCGGATCCTATATAGGGATGGCTGGTTTGCTCACTGGCTGAGCGTGGTGCTGACAACACCAAGTCAAGGGTTAAGATCCCCTTACCGGTCATCTTTAAAAAAAAAAAAATGCGTTGTGATCAAATTCTATTGATGAACAAATGAATTAAGAATTTACTTCTAATTAGAATAATATCCGCAAAACACACTTGGGGAAGAAAAGGCAAGTGCGTACATGGTTTATTCACTGAGGAGAGGTGCTTCCCTAGGAGTTGCCCAGACTTCATTTATTCACTTACTCATTTATTTTTTTCAACAAATATTTATTGAATGCCCAGTAAATTCCAAGTACCGTTCTGGCAGTAGAACCAAGACAAAAAATTCCAGCCCTGTGGAATTGATAGTCTAATGGCAGAGACAGGTATTAAACAGATGACTACCTACTTACACATTGCGGCCAACGCTATGAAGGAAAAGAACTAGGGTTTTAGGTCCCTATTTTAGGAAGGACAATCAAGGATGGCCTCTCTCTCTGGAGCTGACTTGAAGCTAAGATCTGAAATTTACATGGAAGGAACGAGCCATACAAAACAGGGAGGGGATTCCAGGTGACTTAACGAGTTCTCAATTGAGGCACTCAGAGCAAGCCAGTGTGGCTGGAGTGTCATGAATAAGGGGCGATGAGCTGAGATGAGGTTGAAGAGGTAGGGTTAACAGTGAGCACCTAGGGGCCGGCCCCGTGGCTCACTCGGTAGAGTGCGGTGCTGATAACACCAAGGCCATGGGTTCGGATCCCATATAGGGATGGCCGGTCAGCTCACAGCACCAAGGCCATGGGTTCAGATCCCATATAGGGATGGCCGGTCAGCTCACTGGGTGAGCGTGGTGCTGACAACACCAAGTCAAGGGTTAAGATCCCCTTACCGGTCATCTTTAAAAAAAAAAAAAAAAACAGTGAGTGCCTAGGTGGACCCAGCACTGTTCCACTTGCTTTACACGCACTGTCCCCTGAGATCCCCACCGCCCATCTTCTTAAGAAGTAGATAATAGTCTCATTCTTTGAATTTTATAGATGAGAAAATCGAGGCACAGAGAGATTAAGTAGTTTGCCCAAAGTTCTGTAGATAGTAAGTAGTAAAACTATGATTTAAACCCAGGCAGTCTAGCTTCCGCATCCAGGCTTAATACTTGTCCACAACTCTACTCTGCCTTCCAGGCGTTGCTAAGAAACTTGAGTTTGATTCCAAGTATAATGCGATCCTTGTAAGCTTTTAAGCAGGGGCTCTGAGGGATCTCTTATGTTTTAACAAGATGGTGGTTAAATGGATAATAAATTGTAGGGGGGCAAGAGTAGAAGGACAAGGTGGCCGGCAAGTGGGTTGACCAGGCAAAGTGGGTAGCAGTGGAGATGGGAGAGAGGTAGAAGGATCTAAAACAGAAGGGACAGGGCAGGTGATGGACTGGCGAGGAGGTGTGGGAGAGGACACTGTCAAAGATGGCACCCAAGCTCAAGCAACTGGGTGCTGGTGGAGCCATCGACTGAGAAGGAGAGGGAACAAGTTTAGGAGAGTGAGTAGAATTCAATTTTGCACACGTTCTGTTTGAGGTGCTGGTGACGTACCTCTGTTAAAAGCCAAGGAAGCTGCTGGATGAATCACGGGCATCTCAAACTTAATGTGTGTAAAGGTGAACTCTTTGTTTTCTTCATTCTGAAAGTCAGAGGAAAACGTAGGCTAGAAATGGAGACCTCTTGTTTTTAGTATTATGAAAGCGCCATTGAAGTCATACAAATGGTCGATAGTTCTGTTACCAAGCACAGGCCCGGCTCCCTGCGCCCTTTAAAAACAAACCATTCAAAAGTCAAATGTTGGGCCGGCCCGGTGGCGCACTGGATAGTGCGCCGCTTGGGAAGCGCGGCGGCGCTCCCGTCCGAGGGTTCGGATCCCACATACGGACCAGTTCCTGCTCACTGGCTGAGCGAGATTT
>NW_007726773.1:223717-226625 GCF_000696425.1 Galeopterus variegatus
GGGGGGGGACGCCGAGGTTTGCGGTCCCGTTGCCGGTCCCCGGTCCGGTACGGGGGCAACACTGAGGGTTGCAATCCGTTGCCAGACACGGAAAAAAGACAAAAGACAAAAAAAAAAAAAAAAAATCCATCAAGTTCGGGGCTGGCCCGGTGGCGCACTGGATAGTGCGCCGCTTGGGAAGCGCGGCGGCGCTCCCGTCCGAGGGTTCGGATCCCACATACGGACCGGTTCCCGCTCACTGGCTGAGCGGGGCGCGGGAGCAGCACCGAGGGTTGCGGTCCCGTTGCCGGTCCCCGGTCCGGTACGGGGGCAACACTGAGGGTTGCAATCCGTTGCCAGACACGGAAAAAAGACAAAAGACAAAAAAAAAAAAAAAAAATCCATCAAGTTCGGGGCTGGCCCGGTGGCGCACTGGATAGTGCGCCGCTTGGGAAGCGCGGCGGCGCTCCCGTCCGAGGGTTCGGATCCCACATACGGACCGGTTCCCGCTCACTGGCTGAGCGGGGCGCGGGAGCAGCACCGAGGGTTGCGGTCCCGTTGCCGGTCCCCGGTCCGGTACGGGGGCAACACTGAGGGTTGCAATCCGTTGCCAGACACGGAAAAAAGACAAAAGACAAAAAAAAAAAAAAAAGTCAAATGTTGAAGATGGAAGCCAGCTTCTATTCAGGAATACCGGTGACCTGAGGAGAGATGTTAGGCTAACCCATCTCTGTGATAAACCTGAAGGATAATGATTCCTGAGTAACCAATTTTGAGTAACCAAGTAACCAAGCTAGAGCTGAGTACTGTGGGTGGCCTAGCTCCCCACTTCCAACGGACAGGGCTGTTAGCCACAGCAATGTGCTAGGGCTTACCTGTGCATGCTGTGGGAGCGAGGCTGCGCCTACCTGTGGGTGCCAGCTACCTGTGGTCGGCCAACGCCAAGGCTGGGATTTGGGGGACTTGTCCCAGCAGCTGCCTGAACTCATTTGTTCCCGGGAGGGCTCCCTGAACTTCCAGCAGCAGAATTAACCACTATCTGACTACAACAAATGGCTACTGTGAGGCTAATGCAGATGTCGCGAATCCTCCTCACAGTGCCAATTGTCTAGCTCTTAGTCCTGTTCGTGACGCCAGTTGTAAAGCTAGGCGACCACACTAGTTGCTGTGGCTCTTTTACCTGCCAGTAATCCTGCACCGACTGGGCCGATGTTTGAGCTAAGGCTGGGTCTGGAGCTCCCAGACCCCTCAAGCCCATTCCCAGACTGGGTCACAAACCCTTCACACGCCAGACTGGGTCACCAGACCCCTCCATACCAGGCTGGGTCACCAGACCCCTTCACACAGGTCTATAAGCTAGGTAACCGGCCACATGGTCCTTGGAAGCTGCAGGTCTGGAAAAAACATGGCCACACAGGGCGGGTGCCTGATGCAGTAAAACACCAGCCAAAGTGGAGCCACTTTGTAGGCACACCTACTCCACCCATGCAGACAATGTTTACCGAATGACCCTGAACCAGCTCCAAGGCGAGGAGAGCCTGACCAAATTGTTCCATTTTCCCAACAATCCACCCCTTCAGGGTCCCTCCTGGTACAATCTATGTGTTCAGAATCTTCTGCAATGTTCCCTTAGTGAGGATAAATGACCCTTACATTTACGTAACCTATTGTCCATTCAATATGCCTTAAGGCTTGCAGTTCTGTACTTTTAACTGTCAGCTGCATATGCCCAGTTAGTAGTAACCATTGGTGTGATCCTCCATGCAAATCCTGCCGTCATACTGATGAGCAGTTCAATGCATATTCAGCAGGCTGACACGTTGATCAAGTGACTCTGGTGCAGAGCTTGCAGCCAGAATACTTAGCCAAGGCATCAGCTTCATCATTTCCTGGACTGGCTAAGGGGAAGTGTCCTGTGACATGGAAAAGAGTTACTTCTTTCTCATGCCCCAATTCCCATAACTCTTGCCACATGGCTTGTCCCCACAGGGGCTGGTGGCCTACCATCCACCGTTGATACTTCCAAGTAGAAATCCAAAGGGTTAAACCTTTGTGCATAGCCCAGCTGCCAGCACAAATGGTTAATGGCCCAGGCTCATTCTTTGTCACCATCCATACTGCTCTCAATTCAGCCCACTCACTGCTTTTCATTTTCATACCACATGGTATCTGTTAAAGGCTGTACCATTTTCATACCACGTGGTATCTGTTAAGGGCTGGACAGCAACAGCTGTCCACAATGCTGAAGGTCCCATGCTAGAGCCATCTGTATACCAAGCTTGCTCTGTGATAGGTCCCTGTCCCTCATGGAAATGTGTAGCCTCCACCTCCATGGGTAACGGTTGTGTCAAAGTTTCCTCCACAGCCTCTACTGGGCCTAGCACAGTTTGCAACTCTTTGGACAGAGGACTCGTTGACACAGTGCTCCTTTGTTCTATATATGCTCCCCATTTAGACAGAGTGGGAGTCTGAGCTACACCCATTTTAGGGTTGGTTGCCCATGTGCGCAGCCAACCTAGAATGGGGTATGTCGTCCTTACTAGGACTTTGGCAGTTCCTGTGATAGCTTCAGTGGCTATCAAGGCAGAATACACAGCTGCTAACTGCTTGTCTATTAGGGTGTAGCACACTTCAGCGCCCTTCTGAGCTGAGACCAGAATCCTACAGGTGTGTGGAATCACTCTTATCTCTGCCACAAACCCTATCCTAACCCCTCTTGGGTTATATGTACGTCTAACTCAAATGGCTTAGTGGGGCCGGCCACTTGTAAAGTTTGTACTTGCTATATTGCCTTCTTCGCAACCTGATAAGCTTGTTCTACTTCCTCAGTCCAATCCCAGAGGGCGCCTTTCTTTGTCAATGCATACAGTGGGTGTACCATTTGGGCCATATGGGGTACAAAAGCTCTCCAATACCCCAAAAGTCCCAA